>NC_141602.1:13052548-13210048 GCF_047967505.1 Dipteris shenzhenensis | reverse complement strand
ACAGTTAATTACTTGAAGGGAAAGGAGGGTGTAGCATATGTGTCTACATGCAAGGTTGCATGATGGCGATTGATTGACCTATAGGAGGGTGCACACTACCTCTTTTCCTTCAGGAAAATCTCTCCTTGCTTGCTCAAATCTACCTTCTTTCGTTCCTCCATTATCTTTATTTTCTTTCATCTCCTTTCCTTAGATATTCACAAAAACACAAAAGCACACACACACACACACACACACACACACACAAACACACACTCTCTCTCACATACACACATATAATCTCTCTCTCTCTCTCTCTCTCTCTCTCCCCTCTCTTCCACTTATCTTTCTCTTGCATTGGATCATCCCTCAAGATGGTTTTTAAGCATGTGCAATTCTCCCCCCCTCTTCCACTTATCTTTCTCTTGCATTGGATCATCCCTCAAGATTTTTTTTAATCAAGGGATTCGCTGGTATTGGCAGCAAGGAAATACGGGAAATAATTTAATGTACTTAATGTGTCTAGTTAGAACGAATGGACTATTGTTGGGTGCTCCAATAACATACAGCAATGGCTAGAGGAAGTGTATATAAGCGAACTGTACATCTCTCTCTCTCTCTCTCTCTCTCTCTCTCTCGCCCAACCTACAGTAGCCCAACCTACAACACAATTGCACGCTAAACTACCAGCCTTTTCTACAATCCTTTTCTATTGGCTCAGCATGTATTGGCTATCAGTTAATTACTTGAAGGGAAAGGAGGGTGTAGCATATGTGTCTACATGCAAGGTCATATGATAATGTCGTTAGTCCATATTTGGTTTAATCCATATTCTTTTGTTTTCGACGCATGTAATGAAATAGTCATTGAACTGAATCACACTCCCTCACCTTTATGTCTGCACTCTGCATGCCTTTGCCCCCTCGAGATTTGCATTCGGGTCCTCACACACACACCGTCTCGCTCTCTCTCTGACCTTGCTCACACACACACCGTCTCGCTCTCTCTCTCTTTTGTTTTCGGCACATGCAATGAAATAGTCATTCATTTTTGTTATGTGCTAGAGGAGCATGGGATGAGGCAAGGAAGGGAAGGCAATAGATAGAAGATAGATGCTCAAGGGCACTCTATAACTGTACATCTCTCTCTCTCTCTCTCTCTCTCTCTCTCTCTGTCTCATAGAAATACGTAATGACATACACCCCCACGTATAAATTAAGCTAATGCCTTACACCTTTATCCCCCCTTCCCATTTCTTTTATATTTGATTTAATCCATATTCTTTTATTTTCGGCGCATGCAATGAAATAGTCGTTGAACTGAATCACACTCCCTCACCTGTATGTCTACACTTTGCATGCCTTTGCCCCCTCGAGATTTGCACTTGATTTGTGTTGTGGTTAGAGAGAGAGTTTCAATCGAAGGATCCACGGAATTCATCTATCTTCTATCTTCCATTTCTATCTTCTATCTTCCATTTCTATCTTCTCTATCTTCTATCTTCCATTTCTATCTTCTCCTCCTTAATAGAATAGATAGATAAGGAGGGAGGATGGAGATCTCTGACCTTGCTGGGCTCCCTTTGCTGCAGACCGTAGTAGCAAGCTACAAAGGCAAGGAGTAGGCAGAGGGTAGGGCACTGAGAGAAGGAGGGTGGTGGAGCTGAAGGAGCTGAAGGAGACGAAGCGTGGTGGAGGGTGGTGGAGCTGAAGGAGCTGAAGGAGACGAAGCGTGGTGGAGGGTGGTGGAGGTGCAGGAGATGGAGCTCGAGCACGTGTCTCCTCCCTCCTCCGTAGACGATGGCGATGGAGCGAGCGTCAGCTGAGACGACGACGACGACAGAGGGAGCTGCAGGTTGGCGATGGCGCAGCGTAGGAGACACGCTTGGCGATGGCGATGGAGCGAGCTGCAGGTGAGACGACGACGACGCGACAGAGGGAGCTGCAGGTTGGCGATGGCGCAGCGTAGGAGACACGCTTGGCGATGGCGATGGAGCGAGCTGCAGGTGAGACGACGACGACGACAGAGGGAGCTGCAGGTTGGCGAAGGAGCGAGCTGGAGAGAAGCAAAGGAAGTTCAAAACGCTACGACGGCGGGCGATCATCAATGTGAGGCGGGCGATCACCTTCAATGTGAGACGGCGTGAGAGAAATAGAATAGATAGATGAAGGTGAAGCAACGTCGTCCCTCCTCCCGCCACGTGCCTCTCCCTCCTCCCGCCACGTGCCTCTCCCTCCTCCCTCCTCCCTCCTTAATAGAATAGATAGATGAAACCTAAGGCCAGAGCTAGATGGCAAGCTTGCATTGGAGCCTCTAGAAATCGTGCATCGGTGCTCGTTTTGGCACCTTGAAAAATCATATGCCACTTTTGAGCATTGGAGCGCCACCACTTTTTCTTGATTTTTCTGCGATCCATCACTGGCTGCGCATAATGAGAAGCGGGTGCACAGACCCTTATGCAAGAAAATGCTGGACCTGTTGGCATTTCCCGCCTTGTTCCCCAGCTACATATTCTAAAAGCCCCTTAACCTAAGGAAAAGGTTTTTATTTATCAAAGGAAGTTTGACTCATTTCCTAGGTGAAAAGGTAGAGTATCCCAATTAATTTTAATGTCTAAGGGATAGATTCAAAATTGAACTCAAGATATCCTTTACTCACTCATTATAGGTCTTGCCACTAGGCTACATCAAGATGTAAGTAGAGTATAAAGTTTTAATTCTTATCCTCATTAATAAGAGGAAGACTCATGAGGATTCAAGGTTGTTGGATCCAACATGAGGAGGTAATTGTAGCTATACTTTGAATGGAACATGCTTAATATAATTTTAGCTATACTTCGAATAGAACATGCTTACCGTGTCCTCATGACACATCACTAACTTCTTTGATTTGCTCTTGCCTTTCCACCCCTCCTCCTCCCTTTTCTACTAATTAATGCATTTTAAATTCTTTTCAATTGGGAGACTTATTCATAACTATTTCTATCCATGTTGAGATCCGGCAACATTTATACTTCTTTCCGAACCTCTTGCATATGTAACACCTTCAAAAGTCAGTTTCTTATTTTGAGAAAATTTGCAAGATGTTGCAAGAGGTATATTGCCTCTAATTTCTTGTGTACACAATCTCTCAGGACATTCTTTAAACTTTGCATGAATAAGATAACTCTTTTCCCCTTCCATTATTCGTTCATAATCATTAAATAATATTGTTGATATAACAAATATTCAAAAGTTTAAATTAAAAGTCTCTAAAATTTTTTAATAAGATTAGAATGGAATTACAAATACTCTCATAGATACATCAAACAAAAATGGATAACACCTATTTCATTAATTTTGGACTTTTTGTGTTGTTTTTGGACGAAGCCCAAAAATCCTTCCCAAATGAAAACTTTACTTTATGAAAATATCCTTTCCAAATCAAAATTTTACTTCCTAAAAAGTTTCTTCCCAAATCAAAAGTTCACTTTGTGGCACTGTCATATTCACATAAAAATATTGTTTTTTCAATCTATACTTTTGCACCAACATGCAAGAATTTGAAATAATCCTATATTAGAAATTCTAGCTATATCTAAGTTATTTGTTAATTTAATTATTTTTAATATTTTTCCTTGACGTTTTTCCTTCCCAAATCAAAAGTTCACTTTGTGGCTCTATCATATTCACATACAAATATTGTTTTTTCAATCTATACTTTTACACCAACATGCAAGAATTTGAAATAATCCTATATTAGAAATTCTAGCTATATCTAAGTTATTTGTTAATTTAATTATTTTAAATATTTTTCCTTGACGTTTTTCGTTGACGTGATAAATTTATAAATCCATGAAAGGAGACTTAAATATTTCATGAAAATAACATTGTCACTCGGCAATATGCACAAAATTTAACAAAACTTTTAATAAATAGAAAGAAGACATGATGCCATAAGACCAAAGAGGAATAATAGCAATTGTAGCTTTATGTATATGATTACATTGAGAGACGTTGCTCTTAGCTACAGTCTTTATATCCAAAATGATATAGATTGAACATATGTTTACAATTTAAATTGTTGCTCTTAAAGAGCCTCAATTCGTGCCATCTGCATAATTTGACACCCCATTGTCTTATTGCTAGATTGAACATATGTTTACAATTTAAATTGTTGCTCTTAAAGAGCCTCAATTCGTGCCATCTGCATAATTTGACACCCCATTGTCTTATTGCTCAATGTCACGACAGTCCCTTGCCAGTTGCCATCTGCATAATTTGACCTAGGCTTGTCTTGCCAAGCCTTGCCCCTTGGGTGCATTGACTCCCCATTGTCTTATTGCTCAATGCGATAGTCCCTTGCCAGGTGCCATCTGCATTAACTCCCTGTTGTCTTGCCAAGCCTTGACCCTTGGGTGACAGCAAGTGCAAAATACAGGTGCCATCTGCATTAACTCCCACAAGTTATCTTGCCAAGCCTTGCCCCTTGGGTGCATTGACTCCCCATTGTCTTATTGCTCAATGTGATAGTCCCTTGCCAGGTGCCATCTGCATTAACTCCCTATTGTCTTGGCAAGCCTTGACCCTTGGGTGACATCCAGTGCATATTTTGACTCTCATTTGACATACGAGGTGATGACTCTGATTATAATTGTCTTGGATTGGCTCCTTGCCTAGTACCCAAATAAAATCCTTCTGAATCAATGGACTTCAATACAAAGCTTTAATCATGGACATTCTTCATTTGCGCTATCTCCTTCTACTTCCTCCATGGCGAGCATCCTTAAAAATTCGTGTATATGCAAAATAGTTTGCTGTGGTATTTTTATTTTTCCTTCTACCTCATATCCCATGTGCTTCTTTGATTTCTTTGCCCTTGAATGCCAAGACACTATGATTGTCTCTGTCGAAACTTGAGAGACTGCTTCATCATTTGGGACCCACTCCTTCATTATACAATTAGTATATAATGTGTTGTTATCCATATTCTCCTTCCTGCCCTTTGGCTCATACCATACCGCTGTAAATGTTGTAGCTCTCCCTTGGTCATCTCTTTGCACATCAACTACTTTTGCAACCCAAAACTTCACATTCTCATATTCATCATCCGATGGCCGAACCACAACAAAACAATCAACCTCTATATCTACTTGTGGCATAAACTCTCTCTTCTTCGGTCCACAATATGGACGTGGGAGTAATGATACAAAATCATTTTCAAAGACTGGAGCTGGGCGCAAATCGTTATGAACATTTGGCCAAAACATATTGCATTCTTCCTTGACATCCTTTGAGCCTCGCATTCTCTCAAGGTCCTTTATTAAATTTCGTGTCTTGTTAATTACAGTGGTAGTGTGTTCTCTCCAAGCACGCTTCGAATCAGGATATCTCTGGAGCATTTCCTCTTTGTATGTAATAAATGCTTTTAATCCATCTATTTCACAATTAGACCTCTCATTAAATTCTTGTATAGGAGCCCATGTTGGATACCTTTCCTTGCTGGGAATTGAAGTTAAGAGACTGTAAGGTTCTTCAGGTTCCCATTTTGTATCATGAGAATACTATTGCCATTGCATTACGGGTTTTTCATCTTTTAAAAAAAAACGAAAGTAGTGTGGATTGGTATGACCTGTCAATGCATCACCACCCGTTTGTATGAAAGGTAGAATGAAGCTCTTCCAATCATACATTCTTTCGAGCCTCTCACATACTGTACTTTCCTTACGACCACCAACTTGCCTGCCACATCTTCTTACCAAGTCATCTATTGTCTCCACATCCTTGCATTTAAGCTCCCTTGAGACTGTGCTAAAAACCTGATCGATATCCTCATGTGTATGCCCAACATACAAAAATCCACATTCGACCTCATTGAAGATTCGATGAGCAACTAGCATGGAGCAGAAGGCAAACATAAGTACATTCTTATTTTCTCGCTAGCAATTATCAGCTTGTATTCTCAAAGTCGGTGGCAGGCGACCTTTTTCTGCATGTACATTGCGAATTGCCTTCATAATAGATGTTACAACTTGATTGCTATCATGTAGATGCAAGGAATCAATCCATATATCTGCAAAGAACTTAATTCCATGCACTAACACTCCACATAGATGTGTCTTTAGAAAGTGCTTTCCTTGTAATTTAGGTGGAGTGGCAACAAAACGAGGCAATGTTGTTGTATTCTGATCCATGCCATCTACAATAAGACACATGTAGTCATCAGGATGCGAAATAGCTTGCTCCTTCCAAAATGCATATTTTTGTCTGGAATGTCGAATAAGGTCATGATGAGATTTTCGGTTTTTTTTGTATAATTCCCTTTGATTTGGACATGTTGCACTCTCAATCGCTCGCTTTAAATCATCACAGACATTGCACTTTGACATTTTTTGCCTCCTTGGGATTTTAACATATCCAAAGTTCTTCTTCCAAAGAGTATACAAAGTATGAGAAGAAGCTACAGCATCCCCTCTTTGCCTTTGCTTTTCTGCAATAGAGTCAAATACTTCGAGCTTTGTCAAGCCCATTGGAAGGTGCATTTCAGTGATCGCGTCACCGTTAGGGAGTTTGGTAGATATATGGGGTTGAGGCAAAGCATTTTCATGTATGAAGTCTTGTAAAATTGCTGCTGCCCTGACAGTTGAGATTCTTGATTTGGACCTTCCTCTATTACCGTGAATGCTAAATTTGTTGCCGCCCTTTGCCTTGGTGACTAAATCCCAATATGTACCATGGGATAATCCAGTAATATTGCGATATGCCTTATTGCAAATCCTTTTTCCATTTACGAGAGGTTTTACCTTTTGTCTTGAACTTAGCCTTTTATTGCCATTCTGAAGAAAGCAAGAGAGACTTGTGAGAAGGTATTCATTTCTTTCGCTTCCCCTTCTTTGCCACACGTGTCCTCTACATTCCCTGATGTCTGCAAGATCAATGAAGCGCATACATCTTCGCTTGCAACATAGATATCCCAATGCATTTAACATGTTCTCCTCCTTCATTACTCTCTTCCTCTTTGGTTGCTTTTGTGGATCTGCCTGGATTCTCTTTATCTTCATGCATATGTATGACCGTTTTCGTTCCTTGTACACATTGTTATCTGTATTTATGCACTTCTTCTCCTCACATTTGTTTGTAACCAAGCATCCATGATTGGTCGTTGCATCCTTGTTCATATCACAATCAAAGTTAAATACTGAATAATCCTCTGTTGATCTCATCCTCATTTTTAACATACTCTTAGGACCATTCAATGAATTCAATATTCTACGAGAGTATTGAGAACCTTGAAACTCTTCCACTCCTGAGAGAACATCACTCATTGGGACATCTTGCATGGCTTTCACAAATCCACAACCTTGATTGACACCAGGTTTGTTAATATGCATGAACTCATCCACACTTGACAAGACATCGCTATTGAAACCTTTGCCCTTCTCACTGTGCAAGAATTCATCCACCCCAGATAAGGCTTCGCTTCTAAAATCATTTTGTTTCTTGGAACCAATGAACTCATCCACTCCAGATAAGATGTCACTTCTATAATTGAGTATATTGAAATCATCCACATTTGAAGTGATAGAGCCTGGCACATGGGCACGCTTTTTAGGTCCTTTGATATTGTAGTATGCATTGTCTTTATCATTGAAAACCACGTGCCTCTTTCTCATGTTTAAAAATTGCATGCTCCATCTCATATTCTTGCCTACCTCATAGTAGGGATCACATAAGGATGTTATGTTATCAACCATACCATCATCAGTGACTTTTAGAATCCTCATCTGCGCAAATGACCATTGCTCCACTTGTTCAAATCCCAATACTTCACCTTCTGCTACAATCTTATTTGCAAATGATCTCATTTGTAAAATGTCCCCTATAGTAAAATCCAAGGTGGTGCACTTTGTATTCTTGATAATGTCTGTTGCATAAGTCTCATCTTTGTCCCATGCTATAAATGATTTGTTGGATGTATTGTAGGGCATAACATCTCCAAGTGTTTCCATATCTCCACATTTATACTTTAGCTCAACATGTGCGCTAAGAATCTTTGATACAGTAACTGCTACCTTATCTTCGCCAAGTCTTCGAAAGTGGCAAAGTGAATTGGGATCACTATCATGGATTGTAGCAAATGCAACTACTTCTCTTTTGCTACATAAAATCACATCCATCCCTGGAACAAAATCTATAGCCATCTCCTTTGTGAGAGTCCTTCGCAAGCAAGCTGCAGTGGCAACAATTACATAAATATTAGTCTCTTTTTAATAATCTACTTATTTATTATAATTTTTAATTAGTACATAGTTTATTAGTGGGAGAAGTTATCCGATCAAGTACTCATCAGATGGACATGCCAAGTTATCCTTTGCATGGTCAATCAAGCATTAAATACTATTTTTGCTCTAGTGTCATGCACATCCGTAAAAAAACATGAGCCTACTAGGTACGTTATCCAATCAAACACTAATGGGATGCGGGTGCCACTTTGCATGTAAGTCAATTCCACCTAGTTGAGGTGTACAAAAAGTGTTGTGCCCATCGGATATGCTTTGCATGGTCCATCGAGCATTAAATACTATTTTTGCTCCTACCATGCACATCCATAAAAAAAACACGCTGCTAGGTGTGTTATCCGATCAAGTACTTATGCGATGGGAATGCCACTTTGCATGTAAGTCAATTCCACCTAGTTGAAGGTGTGTGCAAAGTATTGTGCCCATCCAATATGCTTTGCATTGTCGATCAAGCATAACACACTATTTCTCCCTTACTGTCATGCACAACCATATAAAAACACGGCCATAGGTGTGTTATTCAAATAAGTACTTATCAGATGGGGGCTCTACTTTGCACGCAAGTTTGTTTTAACTACATTGAGGTGCGTGCAAAGTATTGTCACCATCGGATATGATTTGCATGGTCGATCACGCATTATACACCATTTTTTCCCTAATGATATGCACATTCGCACAAAAACACGCCATTAGGTGTGTTATCTGACCAAGTACTTATCGGATGGGTGTGCCTCATTGAGAAAATTTCAATACCACCTAGGTTGAGGCGTAAAAAAAGTTTTGTGCCCATTGGATATCCTTTGCATGGTCAATCGAGCATCAAATACTATTTTTACTCTAGTGTCATGCACATCCGTCAAAAAACACGCTTCTAGGTATGTTATATGATCAAGCACTTATGGGATGGGCATGTCACTTTGCATGTAAGTTGATTCTACCTAGTTGAAGGTGTGTGCAAAGTATTGTGCCCATCGGATATGCTTTGCATTGTCGATCAAGCATAAAACACCGTTTTTGTCTTAGTGTCATGCACATTCGTCAAAAAACGCAGTCCTAGATGTGTTATTCAGACTAGTACTTATCGGATGGGGGCTCCAGTTTGCACGCAAGTCTGTTTCAACTAGGTTGAGGTATGTGCAAAGTATTGTCACCATCAAATATGATTTGCATGGTCGATCACGCATTATACACCGTTTTTTCCCTAGTGGTATGCACATCCGCAAAAAAACACGCCCTTAGGTATGTTATCTGACCAAGTACTTATCGGATGGGTGTACCTCTTTTACAACATTTTAATACCACCTAGGTTGAGGTATAAGAAAAGTATTATGCCCATCGGATATGCTTTGCATGGTCGATCGAGCATTAAATACCATTTTTGCCTTAGTGCCATGCACATTCGTAAAAAAACACGCTGCTAGGTGTGTTCTCCGATCAAGAACTTATGCGATGGGAATGCCACTTTGCATGTGAGTCAATTACACCTAGTTGAAGATGTGTGCAAATTATCGTGCCCATCCGATATGATTTGCATGGTTGATCGAGCATTAAATACCATTTTTGCCTTAGTGCCATGCACATCCGTAAAAAAACACGCTGCTAGGTGTGTTATCTCATCAAGCACTTATGCGATGGGCATGCCACTTTGCATGTAAGTCAATTACACCTAGTTGAAGGTGTGTGCAAAGTATTGTGTTCATCGGATATGCTTTGTATTGTCGATCGAGCATAACACACTGTTTCTGCCTTAGTGTCATGCACAACCATATAGAAATACAGCCATAGGTGTGATATTCAAATAAGTACTTATCAGATGGGGGATCCACTTTGCACGCAAGTTTGTTTCAACTACGTTGAGGTGCATGCAACGTATTGTCACCATCGAATATGATTTGCATGGTCGATCACGCATTATACACCATTTTTTTCCTAATGATATGCACATCCGCAAAAAAACACGCCATTAGGTGTGTTATTTGACCAAGTACTTATCGGATGGGTGTGCCTCATTGAGAACATTTCAATACCACCTAGGTTGAGGCGTACAAAAAGTTTTGTGCCCATCGGATATCATTTGCATGGTCGATCGAGCATTAAATACTTTTTTTACTCTAGTGTCATGCACATCCGTCAAAAAACACGCTGCTAGGTATGTTATCTGATCAAGAACTTATGGGATGGGCGTGCCACTTTGCATGTAAGTCTATTCCACAAGTTTGAAGGTGTGTGCAAAGTATCGTGCCCATCGGATATGCTTTGCATGGTCGATCGAGCATTAAATACCATTTTTGCCTTAGTGCCATGCACATCCGTAAAAAAACACGCTGCTAGGTGTGTTATCTGATCAAGCACTTATGCGATGGGCGTGCCACTTTGCATGTAAGTCAATTACACCTAGTTGAAGGTGTGTGCGAAGTATTGTGTTCATCGGATATGCTTTGCATTGTCGATCAAGCATAACACACCGTTTTTGCCTTAGTGTCATGCACAACCATATAAAAACACGGCCATAGGTGTGTTATTCAAATAAGTACTTATCAGATGGGGGCTCCACTTTGCACGCAAGTCCGTTTTAACTACATTGAGGTGCGTGCAAAGTATTGTCACCATCGGATATGATTTGCATGGTCGATCACGCATTATACACCATTTTTTTCCTAATCATATGCACATCCGCAAAAATACACGCCATTAGGTGTGTTATCTGACCAAGTACTTATGGAATGGGTGTGCCTCATTGAGAACATTTCAATACCACCTAGGTTAAGGCGTAAGAAACGTTTTGTGTCCATCGGATATGCTTTGCATGGTCGATCGAGCATTAAATACTATTTTTGCTCTAGTGTCATGCACATCCGTCAAAAAACACGTTGCTAGGTATGTAATCCAATCAAGCACTTATGGGATGCGCGTGCCGCTTTGCATATAAGTCTATTCCACCTAGTTGAATGTGTGTGCAAAGTATCGTGCCCATCGGATATGCTTTGCATGGTGGATCGAGCATTAAATACCATTTTTGCCTTAGTGCCATGCACATCCGTAAAAAAACACGCTACTAGGTGAGTTATCTGACCAATTACTTATCGGATGGGTCTGCCTCATTGCGAACATTTCAATACCACCTAGGTTGAGGCGTACGAAAAGTTTTGTGCCCATCGGATATGCTTTGCATGGTCGATCGAGCATTAAATACTATTTTTGCTCTAGTGTCATGCACATCCGTCAAAAAACACGCTTCTAGGTATGTTATCCGATCAAGAACTTATGGGATGGGCGTGCCACTTTGCATGTAAGTCGATTCCACCTAGTTGAAGGTGTGTGCAAAGTATTGTGCCCATCGGATATGCTTTGCATTGTCGATCAAGCATAAAACACCGTTTTTATCTTAGTGTCATGCACATTCGTAAAAAAACGCAGTCCTAGATGTGTTATTCAAACTAGTACTTATCCGATAAGGGCTCCAATTTGCATGCAAGTCCGTTTCCACTAGGTTGAGGTGTGTGCAAAGTATTGTCACCATCGGATATGATTTGCATGGTTGATCACGCATTATACACCGTTTTTTTCCTAGTGGTATGCACATCCGCAAAAAAACACGCCCTTAGGTATGTTATCTGACCAAGTACTTATCGGATGGGTGTGCCTCTTTGACAACATTTTAATACCACCTAGGTTGAGGTATGAGAAAAGTATTATGCCCATCGGATATGCTTTGCATGGTCGATCGAGCAGTAAATACCATTTTTGCCTTAGTGCCATGCACATCCGTAAAAAAACACGCTCCTAGGTGTGTTATCCGATCAAGCACTTATGCGATGGGAATGCCACTTTGCATGTAAGTCAATTCCACCTAGTTGAAAGTGTGTGCAAAGTATTGTGCCCATCAGATATCCTTTGCATGGTCAATCGAGTATTAAATACTATTTCTACTCTAGTGTCATGCACTTCCGTCAAAAAACACGCTGCTAGGTATGTTATCCAATCAAGCACTTATGGGATGGGTGTGCCACTTTGCATGTAAGTCTATTCCACAAGTTTGAAGGTGTGTGCAAAGTATCGTGCCCATCGGATATGCTTTGCATGGTCGATCGAGCATTAAATACCATTTTTGCCTTAGTGCCATGCACATCCGTAAAAAACACGCTGCTAGGTGTGTTATCTGATCAAGCACTTATGCGATGGGCGTGCCACTTTGCATGTAAGTCAATTACACCTAGTTGAAGGTGTGTGCAAAGTATTGTGTTCATCGGATATGCTTTGCATTGTCGATCAAGCATAACACACCGTTTTTGCCTTAGTGTCATGCACAATCATATAAAAACACGGCCATAGGTGTGTTATTCAAATAAATACTTATCAGATGGGGGCTCCACTTTGCACGCAAGTCCGTTTTAACTACATTGAGGTGCGTGCAAAGTATTGTCACCATCGGATATGATTTGCATGGTCGATCACGCATTATACATCATTTTTTTCCTAATGACATGCACATTCGCAAAAAAACACGCCATTAGGTGTGTTATCTGACCAAGTACTTATCGGATGGGTGTGCCTCATTGAGAACATTTCAATACCACCTAGGTTGAGGCGTACGAAAAGTTTTGTGCCCATCGGATATCCTTTGCATGGTCTATCGAGCATTAAATTCTATTTTTACTCTAGTGTCATGCACATCCGTCAAAAAACACGTTTCTAGGTATGTTATAGGATCAAGCACTTATGGGATGGGCATGCCACTTTGCATGTAAGTCGATTCTACCTAGTTGAAGGTGTGTGCAAAGTATTATGCCCATCGGATATGATTTGCATTGTCGATCAAGCATAAAACACCGTTTTTATCTTAGTGTCATGCACATTCGTAAAAAAACGCAGTCCTAGATGTGTTATTCAAACTAGTACTTATCGGATGGGGGCTCTAGTTTGCACGCAAGTCCGTTTCAACTATTTTGAGGTGTGTGCAAAGTATTCTCACCTTCGGATATGATTTGCATGGTTGATCAAGCATAACACACCGTTTTTGCCTTAGTGTCATGCACAATCATATAAAAACACGGCCATAGGTGTGTTATTCAAATAAGTACTTATCAGATGGGGGCTCCACTTTGCACGCAAGTCCGTTTTAAGTACATTGACGTGCGTGCAAAGTATTGTCACCATCGGATATGATTTGCATGGTCGATCATGCATTATACACCATTTTTTCCCTAGTGGTATGCACATCCGCAAAAAAACACGCCCTTGGGTATGTTATCTGACCAAGTACTTATCGGATGGATGTGCCTCTTTGACAACATTTTAATAACAACTAGGTTGAGGTATAGGAAAAGTATTATGCCCATCGGATATGCTTTGCATGGTCGATCGAGCATTAAATACCATTTTTGCCTTAGTGCCATGCACATCCGTAAAAAAACACGCTGCTAGGTGTGTTATCCGATCAAGCACTTATGCGATGGGAATGCCACTTTGCATGTAAGTCAATTCCACCTAGTTGAAGGTGTGTGCAAAGTATCGTGCCCATCGGATATGCTTTGCATGGTCGATCGAGCATTAAATTCCATTTTTGCCTTAGTGCCATGCACATCCGTTAAAAAACACGCTGCTAGGTGTGTTATCTGATCAAGCACTTATGCGATGGGAATGCCACTTTGCATGTAAGTCAATTCCACTTAGTTGAAGGTGTGTGCAAAGTATCGTGCCCATCGGATATGCTTTGCATGGTCGATCGAGCATTAAATTCCATTTTTGCCTTAGTGCCATGCACGTCCGTAAAAAAACATGCTGCTAGGTGTGTTATCTGATCAAGCACTTATGCGATGGGCGTGCCACTTTGCATGTAAGTCAATTCCACCTATTTAAAGGTATGTGCAAAGTATTGTGCCCATCGGATATGCTTTGCATTGTCGATCGAGCATAACACACTGTTTTTGCCTTAGTGTCATGCACAACCATATAAAAACACGGCCATAGGTGTGTTATTCAAATAAATACTTATCAGATGGGGCCTCCACTTTGCACGCAAGTCCGTTTTAACTATGTTGAGGTGCGTGCAAAGTATTGTCACCATCGGATATGATTTGCATGGTCGATCACGCATTATACATCATTTTTTTCCTAATGACATGCACATTCGCAAAAAAACACGCCATTAGGTGTGTTATCTAACCAAGTACTTATCAGATGGGTGTGCCTCATTGAGAACATTTCAATACCACCTAGGTTGAGGTGTACAAAAAGTTTTGTGCCCATCGGATATCCTTTGCATGGTCTATCGAGCATTAAATTCTATTTTTACTCTAGTGTCATGCACATCCGTCAAAAAACACGTTTCTAGGTATGTTATAGGATCAAGCACTTATGGGATGGGCATGCCACTTTGCATGTAAGTCGATTCTACCTAGTTGAAGGTGTGTGCAAAGTATTGTGGCCATCGGATATGATTTGCATTGTCGATCAAGCATAAAACACCGTTTTTATCTTAGTGTCATGCACATTCGTAAAAAAACGCAGTCCTAGATGTGTTATTCAAACTAGTACTTATCGGATGGGGGCTCTAGTTTGCACGCAAGTCCGTTTCAACTAGTTTGAGGTGTGTGCAAAGTATTGTCACCTTCGGATATGATTTGCATGGTTGATCAAGCATAACACACCGTTTTTGCCTTAGTGTCATGCACAATCATATAAAAACATGGCCATAGGTGTGTTATTCAAATAAGTACTTATCAGATGGGGGCTCCACTTTGCACGCAAGTCCGTTTTAAGTACATTGAGCAAAGTATTATCACCATTGGATATGATTTGCATGGTCGATCACGCATTATACACCATTTTTTCCCTAGTGGTATGCACATCCGCAAAAAAACACGCCCTTGGGTATGTTATCTGACCAAGTACTTATCGGATGGATGTGCCTCTTTGACAACATTTTAATAACAACTAGGTTGAGGTATAGGAAAAGTATTATGCCCATCGGATATGCTTTGCATGGTCGATCGAGCATTAAATACCATTTTTGCCTTAGTGCCATGCACATCCGTAAAAAAACACGCTGCTAGGTGTGTTATCCGATCAAGCACTTATGCGATGGGAATGCCACTTTGCATGTAAGTCAATTCCACCTAGTTGAAGGTGTGTGCAAAGTATCGTGCCCATCGGATATGCTTTGCATGGTCGATCGAGCATTAAATTCCATTTTTGCCTTAGTGCCATGCACATTCGTAAAAAAACACACTGCTAGGTGTGTTATCTGATCAAGCACTTATGCGATGGGCGTGCCACTTTGCATGTAAGTCAATTACACCTAGTTGAAGGTGTGTGCAAAGTATCGTGCCCATCGGATATGCTTTGCATTGTCGATCAAGCATAACACACCGTTTTTGCCTTAGTGTCATGCACAACCATATAAAAACACGGCCATAGGTGTGTTATTCAAATAAATATTTATCATATGGGGGCTCCACTTTGCACGCAAGTCCGTTTTAACTACGTTGAGGTGCGTGCAAAGTATTGTCACCATCGGATATGATTTGCATTGTCGATCACGCATTATACATCATTTTTTTCCTAATGACATGCACATTCACAAAAAAACACGCCATTAGGTGTGTTATCTGACCAAGTACTTATCGGATGGGTGTGCCTCATTGAGAACATTTCAATACCACCTAGGTTGAGGCGTACGAAAAGTTTTGTGCCCATCGGATATCCTTTGCATGGTCTATCGAGCATTAAATACTATTTTTACTCTAGTGTCATGCACATCCGTCAAAAAACACGTTTCTAGGTATGTTATAGGATCAAGCACTTATGGGATGGGCATGCCACTTTGCATGTAAGTCGATTCTACCTAGTTGAAGGTGTGTGCAAAGTATTGTGCCCATCGGATATGCTTTGCATTGTCGATCAAGCATAAAACGCCATTATTGCCTTAGTGTCATGCATAATCGTCAAAAAACACGATCGTAGGTGTATTTTTCAAACAAGTACTTATCGGATGGGGATGCCACTTTGCACACAAGTCAATACTGCCTAGGTTGAGGAACGTGTAAAGTCTTGTGTCCATTGGATATGCTTTGCATAGTCTGTCTCACATGATACACCATTTTGTTCCTAGTGTTATGCACAATCGTCATAAAATACATAGGAGGTGTGTTATCCGAACAAGTACTTATGAGATGGGTGCACCACTTTGTATGCAAGTCAATAAGACCTAGGTTGAGGAGTGTACAAAGTTTTGTGCCCATTGGAGAAATGTAGATGCGATAATATTAGAAAATTCTCGGTATATGTATATGTGTGTGTGTGTGTGGCAAACAATTTTGGCACAAAGTAAACACCTAGTGCACAAATTATGCACTTCATACCTTGAGTAAATAAGCTTGTTGATGAGGATAAATATACCCTTGAATAAAAGCACAGTTGTTGTATGACCACAATAGGATCGCTTTGACACCTGTGATTTTGCCCATATGTAAGTTTACAAATAGTATAAAAAATCATGTAATAATATATTAATAGTTTGCAAATGTGTATAGCAAGTGAGTAATGGGAAGTGGAAGTGGGAATGAGGAGGGAGGAGTGGAATAGGATAGGGAAGTAATAAGGGTGTATGATAATAAGTATAAAAAATAGTATAATAATATATTAATAGTTTTTAAATGGCAAGTGAGTAATGGGAAGTGGAAGTGAGAGTGGGGAGGGAAGAATGGAATGGGAGAGGGGAAGGTAATAGGGGAGTAGGCTAATAAGGGAGTGAAATGAGTGAGGAAGTTAATAGGGGATGAAAAAGAGGAGGGTGAGATGGGGAAATATGGGATTTTGGAAAATGGGAGGAGTATGGGACGTGGTGGAAATGTGGGATGGGAGTGGTGGCAATGGGGAGGAAGAAGAAATGGATGGATGGGAGGAGGGCTAATGGATGAGGGATGGGGGTTCAATAGGAGAGGGGGAGTAATGGGAGCCAATGGGAGAGGAGATAAATGAAAAGCCAATAGGAGAGAGGGGAGGAATGGAAAGCAAATAGGAGAGGAGGAGGAAAACCTAATTTTTCTTATATATAGTCTTCCTTCATTCATTCTTTCTCCCCTCATTTCATTCAAGCAAGAAAGCAAGGACGATCAAGAGAGCAAGGAAGGAAGAGCAAGAAAGCAAGAAAGAGCAAACTTACAAACTGTTTCCAGGTACTTGCAAACTTTTTTTTCTAGTTTCTTTTTTAAAATTTGAAGAGAGAGAAATTAGAGAGAGAAAGGTTCAGGGGAGGGGAGGGAGGGGAGGGAGGAGGAAGGGAGGGGAGGAAGAGGGTGGGATGGGAGGGAGGAGGAAGGGAGGGGAAGAAGGGGCGAAGAGGGAGGTGGGTGTGAGGGAAGGGGGTGGGAGGGGAGGCTGGTGCAGCGGGTGGGAGGGAAGCGGGTGGGTGCAGAGGGGGGCTGAGAGGAGGAGGGGGGAGCGGCTGAGAGGGGGAGGGGGGGGCGCGGCTGAGAGGAGGGGGGAGCGGCTGAGAGGGGGAGGGAGGCGGTGCGGGGCGTGGCTGAGAGGGGGAGGGAGGGGGGGAGGGGGGGGGAGGGTGAAGAGGGGGGGCTGGCGGCCGCGGCCGCCGCCCGGGAGGGTGGGGGAGCGGCTGAAGGGGGGGAGGAGGGAGGGGGGGCGCGGCTGAGAGGGGGAGGGGGGGGGCACGGCTGAGGGGGGGAGAGGGGGGGAGGGTGAAGAGGGGGGGCTGGCGACCGCGGCCGCCAGCCCGGGAGGGTGGGGGAGCGGCTGAGGGGGGGAAGGGGGGGTGGGGGAGGGGTTGCGAAAGGGGAGGGGGGGGAAGAGGGGGGGGCTGGGTGAGAGGAGGGGGGGGGGGCTGGCGGCCGCGGCCGCCAGCCAGGGAGGGTGGGTTGCGAAAGGGGGGGGGAGAGCGAAGAGAGGGGGGCTGGGTGAGAGGAGGGGGGGGGGCTGGCGGCCGCAGCCGCCAGCCCAGGGAGAGAGGAGAGGGGGTTGCGATGCGGTTGGGTGAGAGGAGAGGGCGGGGGCTGGGTGAGAGGAGGGGGGGGGGGCTGGCGGCCGCGGCCGCCAGCCAGGGAGGGTGGTGAAGGGGGGGATGGGTGGGTCGCGAAGGGGGGGGGGGGAGGGTGAAGACCCCCCTGGGTGAGAGGAGGGGGGGGCTGGCGGCCGCGGCCGCCAGCCAGGGAGGGTCAAGGGGGCGGATGGGTGGGTTGCGAAGGGGGGGCGGGAGTGTGAAGGGGGGGGGGGGCTGGGTGAGAGGAGGGGGGGGGGCTGGCGGCCGCTAGGGAGAGAGGAAGGAGAGGGGGGGGGCTGGGTGAGAGGAGGGGGGGGGGGTTGGCGGCCGCGGCCGCCAGCCAGGGAGCGTGAAGGGGGGGGATGGGTGGGTTGCGAAGGGGGGGGGGAGGGTGAAGAGGGGGGGGGTTGGGTGAGAGGAGGGGGGGGGGCTGGCGGCCACGGCCGCCAGCCCAAGGAGAGAGGAGAGGGGGGGGGCTGGGTGAGAGGAGGGGGGAGAGAGGAGAGGGGGGGGGGCTGGCGGCCGCGGCCGCCAGCTAGGGAGGGTGAAGGGGGGGGGGATGGGTGGGTTGCGAAGGGGGGGCGGGAGGGTGAAGAGGGGGGGTGGGTGAGAGGAGGGGGGGGGGCTGGCACGGCCAGCCCAGGGAGAGAGGAGAGGGGGTTGCGAAGGGGCTGGGTGAGAGGAGAGGGGGGGGCTGGGTGAGAGGAGAGGGGGGGGGGCTGGCGGCCGCGGCCGCCAGCCAGGGAGGGTGAAGGGGAGGATGGGTTGCGAAGGGGGGGAAGGTGAAGAGGGGGGGGTTGGGTGGTGAGAGGAGGGGGGGGGGCTGGCGGCCGCGGCCGCCAGCCCAGGGAGGGTGAAGGGGGGGGGATGGGTGAGAGGAGGGGGGGGGTTGGCGGCCGCGGCCGCCAGCCCAGAGAGAGAGGGAGGGTGAACGGGGGGGGAGGATGGGTTGCGAAGGGGGGGGAAGGTGAAGAAGGGGGGGTTGGGTGGTGAGAGGAGGGGGGGGGCTGGCGGCCGCGGCCGCCAGCCCAGGGAGAGAGGGAGGGTGAACGGGGGGGGGATGGGTGGATTGCGAAGGGGGGGGAGGTTGAAGAGGGGGGGGCTGGGTGAGAGGAGGGGGAGGGGCTGGCGGCCGCGGCCGCCAGCCCCAGGGAGGGCGGAGGGGGAGCTGGGTGAGAGGAGGGGGGTGTCGCCAAGGAGGGAGGGAGGGGGGGCCAAAGGAAGAGTGGGGAAGAGGGTGGAAGGGTTGGGGGGGTCGCCAAGGGGGGTGGGGAAAAGGGAGGAAGGTTAAAAGGGGGTAGGGGGAAAAAGGGGTAGGGGAGGAAGAGGTTAGGCGACGGGAGAGGGGAAGGGTAGCAGGAGGGGAGGGGAGGGGGGAGGGGGAGGGGGATTTTGGGGAAGGAGGGGGGGCGGAGGGAAGGGAGGAGTTTTGGCGGCGGAGGGAGGGGAGGGAAGGAGGTTGGAGGAGAGGATTGGGTCGAGGGATGGATGGAGGGAAGGAGAGGAGAGAGAGGAGAGAGAGAAGGAGAGAGAGAGATGGGAGAGGAGGATTTGACTTACTATCACGAGCAAGAACGAAAAATAAGATTTGACTTACGAGAAGAATGAAAAGGACTTACGAGAATGAAAAGGACTTACATGAAAAGGACTTACGAGAATGAAAAGGACTTACGAGAATCGAGAAGAATGTTGAAGAAAGTATCAAGAAGAATGTTGAACATAAATTTGAATTCAAAAGGAACGTATAAGAAGAATGTTGAACACAAATTTGAATTCAAATTTATAATGAATTCAAATTTCCCTCTCTTTTTTGAAAATTCAAATTTATGTGTAGGAGTGGACTAGTTTTAACTCTCTCCTCGTTTCATTGAAGCAACCAAGAGCGGAAGAGAAAGGATAAGCCGAGCCTTACTTTTGCCACTTTTTCCAGGTACTTGCATTCTTTTTTATTCGTCTTGTAATTCTATTTCTTTACTTACAATTCTTTTCAATTAGTTTCTTGTTAAGGTTTTTGAGTTCTATTTCTTAAAATTCGTATTGTAATTCTTTTTCTTTACTTATAATCCTTTTTCAATTAGTTTATTCTTAAAGTTTTTGAGGAGGGTGGTCTTTTAGAAGGCATTACAATTCTTTTTAAATTAGTTTCTTATTTGAGTTTTTGAGTTCTATTTTAATTAGTTTTTTATTTATATTTGAGTTTGTAAATTTGAGAAATGGGAGAATAGGGAGGGAGGGAAAGAGAGAAATTAAGAGAGAGAAGAGGGGCTCCTTAAGAGAGGGAGAGAGAGAGAGAGATTCACACAGAGAAGAGGGGCTCCTTAAATGAGAGAGAAGAGTAGGGAGGGAAAGAAAGAGAGAGGAGAGAGGCGGAGAGAGATTAAGAGAGAGAAGTTGGTAAAGAGAGAGGAGAGAGGGGGAGAGAGATTAAGAGAGAGAATCGGGTCTCTTGGGGGCCGTGGCTACTTGAGGGAGGGAGAGAGTAGGGAGAGAGAGGGAGAGAGAAAGAGAGAGAGGGAGAGAGAGAAAGAGAGAGAGGGAGAGAGAGAGAAAGTTTATGGGAATGAAACGTGGCGAGAGGAGAGAGGAAAAGAGAGAGAGAGAGAGAAGAGAAGAGGGAGACTTAGGGAGAGAGAGGGAGAGAGAGAGAGAGAGGGAGAGAGAGAGAGAGAGAGAGAGGAATGAAACTTCTGTGCTAGAGGGAGGGAGAGGGAGAGAGAGAATAAGTGGGATGAGGATAGAGAGAAAAATACTTAAGAGTTGTCAAAGAGAGAGAGAGAGAGATTAAGAGAGAGAATGAGGTGTCTTGACTATGGCTACAAGGAGATTTAGGAGGAGAGAGAGAGAGAGAGAGAAAGTAAAGAGAGTTTTATATATTTACATCTTTTATATTATATTTTTAAATGAGAGAGAAGAGTAGGGAGGGAAAGAAAGAGAGAGGAGAGAGAGGGAGAGAGATTAAGAGAGAGAAGCCGGTCTCTTGGGGACCTTGGCTTCTCTTGGGGACCGTGGCTCCTTGAGGGAGGGAGAGAGTAGGGAGAGAGAGGGAGAGAGAGAGAAAGAGAGAGAGGGAGAGAGAAAGAGAGAGAGGGAGAGAGAGGGAGAGAGAGAGAGGAATGAAAAATACTTAAGAGTTATAGAGAGAGAGAGAGAGATTAAGAGAGAGAATGAGGTGTCTTGACTATGGCTGCAAAGAGATTTAGGAGTAGAGAGAGAGAGAGAGAGAGAGAGAAAGTAAAGAGAGTTTTATATATTTACATATTTTATATTATACTTTTAAAAAATTATAAAAGAGTGAATTTATGGTTTGTTTTGAAGGTGAGATAATGTTTTTATATATATTCATCTTTTAAATTGAAAAATGTTAACTTTTCTTTAGATACTTGTTCTTTATTTATATCACATGCAGGTTTAGCCTCTACATCACAACCCCTTCTTTTGCATATTTAAGCCTCTTAAACCCCAGCACATTAAAATGAACACAGAAAAAGAAATTATTTATTGCTTTTCTTCGCTTCGACGGTTGGTTTAGCATAGTTTAGCATAGATTAGATTGCCTTAGAGGAGAGACAATTCTCCAAGTTGCCAATCGAAGCCATGCTCAAATTTTTCTAACTAGTTCCTAATCGTTGTCAGTCCCTTCGCTCACATGCGGTTTAACACTCATAACATGCTATTAAATAAGACCTTTTACCATTTACCAAGAAGTTTATCAGTGGGCAGATTGCATGAGCAGATATCAATGGACAGATTGCATGAGCAGATATCAGTGGACAGATTGCATATATCAGTGGACAGATTACATGTGATGGGACATATTGGAGCTTGATGATTATTGGTTATTTTTATTGCATTTGTATAAATATTTAAGCTCATTTATTGTCATAAAAATCCTTGTAAAGCCTTTTATGCTATTTTTTACATTTATTGTCATATGAAGCGCCTTGTAATAAACCCGACCATCCCGACCATTCACTAATTAACGAGTATCAGTGGGATGCATAAGTGGATATCATGTGGGCTGCATAAGTGGATATCAGTGGAACAGTTTTTAGTGGATAGATTGCACCAGTTGGGTATCAGTGCTCAGATATCAATGGATGGACAGATTACATGAATCTTCACGAAGATTGAAGCTTTATCACTAGACGGCATTTTATATTACTTGTAAAGCTTTATTGGCTAATTCTTTTACATTTGTACAAATATTTAAGCCTTGTAAAGCCTTTTAGGCTATTTCCCACATTTATTGCCATATGAAGCCTTGTAAAGCCTTTTGGGCTATTTTCCACATTTATTGTATCAAGGGTTGTATATTGTACTTTACTTGTATGTATCTAAATTCTTCATTATCTTTTCTTGTAGGATTATGGAGCAATCAGCTAATGTGATGGCTATGCTAGATGACTCTGAGATCAGAGAATGGGTTTCTGATGTCACTTTGAATTTCAAAGGAAAGGAATATAGCCCCAATGGCTTTGGTAGGTGGACTCGATATCACATGGGTAGAAGAGCCTGGTTTCTTCATCAAAAGGAAAAGAGACTCTTTCTACTTATGTCAAAAAGGGAGTTCAATGGTGTTGAAGATCCATGGGATGCTACTTTCTTCAAAAAAGATATGACTTCAAGCCTTGTAGATGGGATATTTATTTGAGGATCTCCTAAGAAAAGGCAACTCCACCAATATTATTGAAAATAAGCATTTCATGGCCTATTTCCAGCTTCAAGCAGATCTAACCACAGGCTATGAAAAAGAGATAGACCACAAGGACACCGATGACATGGATGATTACCTTGAAGATCATAATGTCCCAGTTGTTGATGATGAAAAGATAGACTTACATGACCCATTCACAGAGAGGTTGGTGGATGAAGACAAATATGATGATGCCCTCTTTGATAATTATGGCTCGCAGGGTTATGAAAAAAGGCCACTACGACAATACTTAGCGGTATGAACTCTCTATTTCTCAACTAAATACAATTTTTTAAATAAGATTTAAATTTAAAGATAATGAATCTAATCTCTCATATTTGTTTACAGGCAATAGAGGGAGAAGAAATGGATGAAGTCAATACGGAGGCACTCCCTTCTACTTCAACAATGCAACCACCTCTAAATTTGATTGAAAAATCAAATTTAGCTGCATTAGATAAAATGGAGAGCTCATTTCAAGTTAAGATCGTTTTGAAACGAGAACCTCAGTATTTAAGCTTTGGTAGAGAGGAGGTTTCAATCCTCTCCAATCCTTTAAAAGAGGTTAATGACAATGTTATCTTGGCCATTCTCAGGTAATGTTTATTTATTTATTGCTACTTCAATAAGCTAACATTTGTTTATTTATTCACAGTTCAGTTATATATCAGTTTCCTAGTGCAGAATGCAAATCAATTCTATGAGCTAATGTTTGTTTATTTCTTGGTGCAGTGTAGTTATTTCTCAACTTCCTAGTATAGTGCAGCATCGTGTCTACATGCTCGATGCTCTCCTTTCTTCTATTCTTAGCTCTCCTCAAAAGACTATAGAAGATGTTTGTACCTGGTTAAGCCCTTTGAATTTAGATGGGGTGCGAGTCATCTTAATGCCTTATCATGAGGCGTAAGTATCAACTCTAACCTTATTTTTACTATTTCTTTGGCAAGTTTGTGTAAAACAATAATCATTTTTATTCTGGTCGTGTAGCTCACATTGGAGTCTGATCTTCTGGGACCTTGAACTCAACCATTTATGGTTTGTGAATTCAATAGAAGGCTATCATGCCAACTCCCCAAGGTAATTATTCTCTTAATATTTTTGATACTTTCTTATTTTGTATCTTATGATCATGACATATTAATATATTTCATATGTCATGCTGGACAGTGCTGCATATCGGCTAGTATCTGCTGTCAGAACAACCACGGAGCAACAAGATCAAGTAGAATTCAAAAGACGTCTGCCAGTGGAGCAAAAAGATGGACACAGCTGTGGGTGGAGAGTCGCCTACAACTGCATGTTGTTTCTTAGAGAGATTTTTGATCTGGAGTTACCAGTCAAAATGGAATCATATACAGAAGCTGATCTGCTAGCATTTCGGGCTGAGAGTATTCAGCATCTAATTACTACCATTGGGAAACAACATGAAAATATGACTACATTGCAGCATGTATAAAACCTTATCTTTATACTTGTATACTTGTTCCAGCCTTTAATTGGCCTTTAATTGGGATGTATAAATCTCATAACTTTTTTATATTTTCTTCCAAAAGGAGAAGAGAATGAGTTTAATGAAAGCATGCTATCTTTATACTTTTATAATTATTTAAACCATTAATTTTATTTGGGATGTATAAATCTCATAACTTGTCTAATGAAAGCATGCTATCTTTATACTTCTATGATTATTTAAACCATTATTTTTATTTGGGATGTGTAAATCTCATAACTTTTTAAATTTTTCATCCAAGAGAAGGAGAGACTCACTCTAATGAAAGCGTGTATGAAACCTTTTTAAATTTTTGCTCCAAGCAGAGGAGAGACTTACACTAATGAAAGCATATATGAAACCTTATCTGCTTGTTTAAGCCTTTATTTGGGATGTGTACATCGCAGAAGGAGGATGTGGAGGACATAGCAAGTGAAGAAGAATACGATGTAGACTACTCCCTCAACAAGATGAGTCATAAAAATATGAATCTATTGGAGCAGATTGGAAGTTCATTCACTGCTATGTTGTTAATTCGACAACAACCTCATTTTTTTGAATTTGGTGAAGAAGAGATTTCAATCCTCTTGAATCCCAAGAATGAGGTTAATGTCAAAGTCATTACAACCATCCTCAGGTTTGATGCAGCCTTTTCCTTGGCTTTATACTTTGCTTATTTTGATTAAACCCAAGAAGCTAATACTTTTTTTTTTAATATAGCAATGTTATAGCAAATTTTCCGCAAAATATACAAAGCGTTTCATATATGCTCGATCCTCGTATTTCGGAAGTGCTTATCAACAAAGAAGAAACCATAGAGAATGTTTGCAAGTGGTTGAAGCACATTCCTATGAATGACGCACGAGTTATTTTTACAGCATATTATGAGAAGTAAGCATCAAACCCTACTTGGTTTTTCTATTGCATTTGCTAGAATTGTCTCAAACACAGTAATTATTCTTTATTGATAATGTAGCTCACATTGGAGTCTGGTAGTCGTGGACATCCTTGCGAAGAAGTGCTTCTTTGCAAACTCAATGACATCCGTCCATGGCAATGTGTTAGAGTACGTCTGTTGCATAAGTCTCATCTTTGTCCCATGCTATAAATGATTTGTTGGATGTATTGTAGGGCATAACATCTCCAAGTGTTTCCATATCTCCACATTTATACTTTAGCTCAACATGTGCGCTAAGAATCTTTGATACAGTAACTGCTACCTTATCTTCGCCAAGTCTTCGAAAGTGGCAAAGTGAATTGGGATCACTATCATGGATTGTAGCAAATGCAACTACTTCTCTTTTGCTACATAAAATCACATCCATCCCTGGAACAAATTCTATAGCCATCTCCTTTGTGAGAGTCCTTCGCAAGCAAGCTGCAGTGGCAACAATTACATAAATATTAGTCTCTTTTTAATAATCTACTTATTTATTATAATTTTTAATTAGTACTTAATTTATTAGTGGGAGAAGTTATCCGATCAAGTACTCATCAGATGGACATGCCAAGTTATCCTTTGCATGGTCAATCAAGCATTAAATACTATTTTTGCTCTAGTGTCATGCACATCCGTAAAAAAACATGAGCCTACTAGGTACGTTATCCAATCAAACACTAATAGGATGCGGGTGCCACGTTGCATGTAAGTCAATTCCACCTAGTTGAGGTGTACAAAAAGTGTTGTGCCCATCGGATATGCTTTGCATGGTCCATCGAGCATTAAATACTATTTTTGCTCCTATCATGCACATCCATAAAAAAAACACGCTGCTAGGTGTGTTATCCGATCAAGTACTTATGCGATGGGAATGCCACTTTGCATGTAAGTCAATTCCACCTAGTTGAAGGTGTGTGCAAAGTATTGTGCCCATCCAATATGCTTTGCATTGTCGATCAAGATTAACACACTATTTCTGCCTTACTGTCATGCACAACCATATAAAAACACGGCCATAGGTGTGTTATTCAAATAAGTACTTATCAGATGGGGGCTCCACTTTGCACGCAAGTTTGTTTTAACTACATTGAGGTGTGTGCAAAGTATTGTCACCATCGGATATGATTTGCATGGTCGATCACGCATTATACACCATTTTTTCCCTAATGATATGCACATTCGCACAAAAACACGCCATTAGGTGTGTTATCTGACCAAGTACTTATCGGATGGGTGTGCCTCATTGAGAACATTTCAATACCACCTAGGTTGAGGTGTAAAAAAAGTTTGTGCCCATTGGATATCCTTTGAATGGTCAATCGAGCATCAAATACTATTTTTACTCTAGTGTCATGCACATCCGTCAAAAAACACGCTTCTAGGTATGTTATATGATCAAGCACTTATGGGATGGGCGTGCCACTTTGCATGTAAGTTGATTCTACCTAGTTGAAGGTGTGTGCAAAGTATTGTGCCCATCGGATATGCTTTGCATTGTCGATCAAGCATAAAACACCGTTTTTGTCTTAGTGTCATGCACATTCGTCAAAAAACGCAGTCCTAGATGTGTTATTCAGACTAGTACTTATCAGATGGGGGCTCCAGTTTGCACGCAAGTCTGTTTCAACTAGGTTGAGGTGTGTGCAAAGTATTGTCACCATCAGATATGATTTGCATGGTCGATCACGCATTATACACCGTTTTTCCCCTAGTGGTATGCACATCCGCAAAAAAACACGCCCTTAGGTATGTTATCTGACCAAGTACTTATCGGATGGGTGTACCTCTTTGACAACATTTTAATACCACCTAGGTTGAGGTATAAGAAAAGTATTATGCCCATCGTATATGCTTTGCATGGTCGATCGAGCATTAAATACCATTTTGCCTTAGTGCCATGCACATTCGTAAAAAAACACGCTGCTAGGTGTGTTATCCGATCAAGAACTTATGCGATGGGAATGCCACTTTGCATGTGAGTCAATTACACCTAGTTGAAGATGTGTGCAAATTATCATGCCCATCCGATATGATTTGCATGGTTGATCGAGCATTAAATACCATTTTTGCCTTAGTGCCATGCACATCCGTAAAAAAACACGCTGCTAGGTGTGTTATCTCATCAAGCACTTATGCGATGGGCGTTCCACTTTGCATGTAAGTCAATTACACCTAGTTGAAGGTGTGTGCAAAGTATTGTGTTCATCGGATATGCTTTGTATTGTCGATCGAGCATAACACACCGTTTCTGCCTTAGTGTCATGCACAACCATATAAAAATACGGCCATAGGTGTGATATTCAAATAAGTACTTATCAGATGGGGGATCCACTTTGCACGCAAGTTTGTTTCAACTAAGTTGAGGTGCATGCAACGTATTGTCACCATCGAATATGATTTGCATGGTCGATCACGCATTATACACCATTTTTTTCCTAATGATATGCACATCCGCAAAAAAACACGCCATTAGGTGTGTTATTTGACCAAGTACTTATTGGATGGGTGTGCCTCATTGAGAACATTTCAATACCACCTAGGTTGAGGCGTACAAAAAGTTTTGTGCCCATCGGATATCATTTGCATGGTCGATCGAGCATTAAATACTTTTTTTACTCTAGTGTCATGCACATCCGTCAAAAAACACGCTGCTAGGTATGTTATCTGATCAAGCACTTATGGGATGGGTGTGCCACTTTGCATGTAAGTCTATTCCACAAGTTTGAAGGTGTGTGCAAAGTATCGTGCCCATCGGATATGCTTTGCATGGTCGATCGAGCATTAAATACCATTTTTGCCTTAGTGCCATGCACATCCGTAAAAAAACACGCTGCTAGGTGTGTTATCTGATCAAGCACTTATGCGATGGGCGTGCCACTTTGCATGTAAGTCAATTACACCTAGTTGAAGGTGTGTGCAAAGTATTGTGTTCATCGAATATGCTTTGCATTGTCGATCAAGCATAACACACCGTTTTTGCCTTAGTGTCATGCACAACCATATAAAAACACGGCCATAGGTGTGTTATTCAAATAAGTACTTATCAGATGGGGGCTCCACTTTGCACGCAAGTCCGTTTTAACTACATTGAGGTGCGTGCAAAGTATTGTCACCATCGGATATGATTTGCATGGTCGATCACGCATTATACACCATTTTTTTCCTAATGATATGCACATCCGCAAAAATACACGCCATTAGGTGTGTTATCTGACCAAGTACTTATCGAATGGGTGTGCCTCATTGAGAACATTTCAATACCACCTAGGTTAAGGCATAAGAAACGTTTTGTGTCCATCGGATATGCTTTGCATGGTCGATCGAGCATTAAATACTATTTTTGCTCTAGTGTCATGCACATCCGTCAAAAAACACGTTGCTAGGTATGTAATCTAATCAAGCACTTATGGGATGCGCGTGCCGCTTTGCATATAAGTCTATTCCACCTAGTTGAAGGTGTGTGCAAAGTATCGTGCCCATCGGATATGCTTTGCATGGTGGATCGAGCATTAAATACCATTTTTGCCTTAGTGCCATGCACATCCGTAAAAAAACACGCTACTAGGTGTGTTATCTGACCAATTACTTATCGGATGGGTGTGCCTCATTGCGAACATTTCAATACCACCTAGGGTGAGGTGTACGAAAAGTTTTGTGCCCATCGGATATGCTTTGCATGGTCGATCGAGCATTAAATACTATTTTTGCTCTAGTGTCATGCACATCCGTCAAAAAACACGCTTCTAGGTATGTTATCCGATCAAGAACTTATGGGATGGGCGTGCCACTTTGCATGTAAGTCGATTCCACCTAGTTGAAGGTGTGTGCAAAGTATTGTGCCCATCGGATATGCTTTGCATTGTCGATCAAGCATAAAACACCGTTTTTATCTTAGTGTCATGCACATTCGTAAAAAAACGAAGTCCTAGATGTGTTATTCAAACTAGTACTTATCGGATAAGGGCTCCAATTTGCATGCAAGTCCGTTTCCACTAGGTTGAGGTGTGTGCAAAGTATTGTCACCATTGGATATGATTTGCATGGTTGATCACGCATTATACACCGTTTTTTTCCTAGTGGTATGCACATCCGCAAAAAAACACACCCTTAGGTATGTTATCTGACCAAGTACTTATCGGATGGGTGTGCCTCTTTGACAACATTTTAATACCACCTAGGTTGAGGTATGAGAAAAGTATTATGCCCATCGGATATGCTTTGCATGGTCGATCGAGCAGTAAATACCATTTTTGCCTTAGTGCCATGCACATCCGTAAAAAAACACGCTCCTAGGTGTGTTATCCGATCAAGCACTTATCGATGGGAATGCCACTTTGCATGTAAGTCAATTCCACCTAGTTGAAAGTGTGTGCAAAGTATTGTGCCCATCAGATATCCTTTGCATGGTCAATCGAGTATTAAATACTATTTTTACTCTAGTGTCATGCACTTCCGTCAAAAAACACGCTGCTAGGTATGTTATCCAATCAAGCACTTATGGGATGGGTGTGCCACTTTGCATGTAAGTCTATTCCACAAGTTTGAAGGTGTGTGCAAAGTATCGTGCCCATCGGATATGCTTTGCATGGTCGATCGAGCATTAAATACCATTTTTGCCTTAGTGCCATGCACATCCGTAAAAAAACACGCTGCTAGGTGTGTTATCTGATCAAGCACTTATGCGATGGGCGTGCCACTTTGCATGTAAGTCAATTACACCTAGTTGAAGGTGTGTGCAAACTATTGTGTTCATCGGATATGCTTTGCATTGTCGATCAAGCATAACACACCGTTTTTGCCTTAGTGTCATGCACAACCATATAAAAACACGGCCATAGGTGTGTTATTTAAATAAGTACTTATCAGATGGGGGCTCCACTTTTCACGCAAGTCCGTTTTAACTACATTGAGGTGCGTGCAAAGTATTGTCACCATCGGATATGATTTGCATGGTCGATCACGCATTATACATCATTTTTTTCCTAATGACATGCACATTCGCAAAAAAACACGCCATTAGGTGTGTTATCTGACCAAGTACTTATCGGATGGGTGTGCCTCATTGAGAACATTTCAATACCACCTAGGTTGAGGCGTACGAAAAGTTTTGTGCCCATTGGATATCCTTTGCATGGTCTATCGAGCATTAAATTCTATTTTTACTCTAGTGTCATGCACATCCGTCAAAAAACACGTTTCTAGGTATGTTATAGGATCAAGCACTTATGGGATGGGCATGCCACTTTGCATGTAAGTAGATTCTACCTAGTTGAAGGTGTGTGCAAAGTATTGTGCCCATCGGATATGATTTGCATTGTCGATCAAGCATAAAACACCGTTTTTATCTTAGTGTCATGCACATTCGTAAAAAAACGCAGTCCTAGATGTGTTATTCAAACTAGTACTTATCGGATGGGGGCTCTAGTTTGCACGCAAGTCCGTTTAAACTAGTTTGAGGTGTGTGCAAAGTATTGTCACCTTCGGATATGATTTGCATGGTTGATCAAGCATAACACACCGTTTTTGCCTTAGTGTCATGCACAATCATATAAAAACACGGCCATAGGTGTGTTATTCAAATAAGTACTTATCAGATGGGGGCTCCACTTTGCACGCAAGTCCGTTTTAAGTACATTGAGGTGCATGCAAAGTATTGTCACCATCGGATATGATTTGCATGGTCGATCACGCATTATACACCATTTTTTCCCTAGTGGTATGCACATCCGCAAAAAAACACGCCCTTGGGTATGTTATCTGACCAAGTACTTATCGGATGGATGTGCCTCTTTGACAACATTTTAATAACAACTAGGTTAAGGTATAGGAAAAGTATTATGCCCATCGGATATGCTTTGCATGGTCGATCGAGCATTAAATACCATTTTTGCCTTAGTGCCATGCACATCCGTAAAAAAACACGCTGCTAGGTGTGTTATCCGATCAAGCACTTATGCGATGGGAATGCCACTTTGCATGTAAATCAATTCCACCTAGTTGAAGGTGTGTGCAAAGTATAGTGCCCATCGGATATGCTTTGCATGGTCGATCGAGCATTAAATTCCATTTTTGCCTTAGTGCCATGCACATCCGTTAAAAAACACGCTGCTAGGTGTGTTATCTGATCAAGCACTTATGCGATGGGAATGCCACTTTGCATGTAAGTCAATTCCACTTAGTTGAAGGTGTGTGCAAAGTATCGTGCCCATCGGATATGCTTTGCATGGTCGATCGAGCATTAAATTCCATTTTTGCCTTAGTGCCATGCACATCCGTAAAAAAACACGCTGCTAGCTGTGTTATCTGATCAAGCACTTATGCGATGGGCGTGCCACTTTGCATGTAAGTCAATTCCACCTAGTTAAAGGTATGTGCAAAGTATTGTGCCCATCGGATATGCTTTGCATTGTCGATCGAGCATAACACACTGTTTTTGCCTTAGTGTCATGCACAACCATATAAAAACACGGCCATAGGTGTGTTATTCAAATAAATACTTATCAGATGGGGGCTCCACTTTGCACGCAAGTCCGTTTTAACTACGTTGAGGTGCGTGCAAAGTATTGTCACCATCGGATATGATTTGCATGGTCGATCACGCATTATACATCATTTTTTTCCTAATGACATGCACATTCGCAAAAAAACACGCCATTAGGTGTGTTATCTGACCAAGTACTTATCGGATGGGTGTGCCTCATTGAGAACATTTCAATACCACCTAGGTTGAGGCGTACGAAAAGTTTTGTGCCCATCGGATATCCTTTGCATGGTCTATCGAGCATTAAATTCTATTTTTACTCTAGTGTCATGCACATCCGTCAAAAAACACGTTTCTAGGTATGTTATAGGATCAAGCACTTATGGGATGGGCATGCCACTTTGCATGTAAGTAGATTCTACCTAGTTGAAGGTGTGTGCAAAGTATTGTGGCCATCGGATATGATTTGCATTGTCGATCAAGCATAAAACACCGTTTTTATCTTAGTGTCATGCACATTCGTAAAAAAACGCAGTCCTAGATGTGTTATTCAAACTAGTACTTATCGGATGGGGGATCTAGTTTGCACGCAAGTCCATTTCAACTAGTTTGAGGTGTGTGCAAAGTATTGTCACCTTCGGATATGATTTGCATGGTTGATCAAGCATAACACACCGTTTTTGCCTTAGTGTCATGCACAATCATATAAAAACACGGCCATAGGTGTGTTATTCAAATAAGTACTTATCAGATGGGGGCTCCACTTTGCACGCAAGTCCGTTTTAAGTACATTGAGGTGCGTGCAAAGTATTATCACCATCGGATATGATTTGCATGGTCGATCACGCATTATACACCATTTTTTCCCTAGTGGATGCACATCCGCAAAAAAACACGCCCTTGGGTATGTTATCTGACCAAGTACTTATCGGATGGATGTGCCTCTTTGACAACATTTTAATAACAACTAGGTTGAGGTATAGGAAAAGTATTATGCCCATCGGATATGCTTTGCATGGTCGATCGAGCATTAAATACCATTTTTGCCTTAGTGCCATGCACATCCGTAAAAAAACACGCTGCTAGGTGTGTTATCCGATCAAGCACTTATGCGATGGGAATGCCACTTTGCATGTAAGTCAATTCCACCTAGTTGAAGGTGTGTGCAAAGTATCGTGCCCATCGGATATGCTTTGCATGGTCGATCGAGCATTAAATTCCATTTTTGCCTTAGTGCCATGCACATTCGTAAAAAAACACACTGCTAGGTGTGTTATCTGATCAAGCACTTATGCGATGGGCGTGCCACTTTGCATGTAAGTCAATTAGACCTAGTTGAAGGTGTGTGCAAAGTATCGTGCCCATCGGATATGCTTTGCATTGTCGATCAAGCATAACACACCGTTTTTGCCTTAGTGTCATGCACAACCATATAAAAACACGGCCATAGGTGTGTTATTCAAATAAATATTTATCATATGGGGGCTCCACTTTGCACGCAAGTCCGTTTTAACTACGTTGAGGTGCGTGCAAAGTATTGTCACCATCGGATATGATTTGCATTGTCGATCACGCATTATACATCATTTTTTTCCTAATGACATGCACATTCACAAAAAAACACGCCATTAGGTGTGTTATCTGACCAAGTACTTATCGGATGGGTGTGCCTCATTGAGAACATTTCAATACCACCTAGGTTGAGGCGTACGAAAAGTTTTGTGCCCATCGGATATCCTTTGCATGGTCTATCGAGCATTAAATACTATTTTTACTCTAGTGTCATGCACATCCGTCAAAAAACACGTTTCTAGGTATGTTATAGGATCAAGCACTTATGGGATGGGCATGCCACTTTGCATGTAAGTCGATTCTACCTAGTTGAAGGTGTGTGCAAAGTATTGTGCCCATCGGATATGCTTTGCATTGTCGATCAAGCATAAAACACCATTATTGCCTTAGTGTCATGCATAATCGTCAAAAAACACGATCGTAGGTGTATTTTTCAAACAAGTACTTATCGGATGGGGATGCCACTTTGCACACAAGTCAATACTGCCTAGGTTGAGGAACGTGTAAAGTCTTGTGTCCATTGGATATGCTTTGCATAGTCTGTCTCACATGATACACCATTTTGTTCCTAGTGTTATGCACAATCGTCATAAAATACATAGGAGGCGTGTTATCCGAACAAGTACTTATGAGATGGGTGCACCACTTTGTATGCAAGTCAATAAGACCTAGGTTGAGGAGTGTACAAAGTTTTGTGCCCATTGGAGAAATGTAGATGCGATAATATTAGAAAATTCTCGGTATATGTATATGTGTGTGTGTGTGTGGCAAACAATTTTGGCACAAAGTAAACACCTAGTGCACAAATTATGCACTTCATACCTTGAGTAAATAAGCTTGTTGATGAGGATAAATATACCCTTGAATAAAAGCACAGTTGTTGTATGACCACAATAGGATCGCTTTGACACCTGTGATTTTGCCCATATGTAAGTTTACAAATAGTATAAAAAATCATGTAATAATATATTAATAGTTTGCAAATGTGTATAGCAAGTGAGTAATGGGAAGTGGAAGTGGGAATGAGGAGGGAGGAGTGGAATAGGATAGGGAAGTAATAAGGGTGTATGATAATAAGTATGAAAAATAGTATAATAATATATTAATAGTTTTTAAATGGCAAGTGAGTAATGGGAAGTGGAAGTGAGAGTGGGGAGGGAAGAATGGAATGGGAGAGGGGAAGGTAATAGGGGAGTAGGCTAATAAGGGAGTGAAATGAGTGAGGAAGTTAATAGGGGATGAAAAAGAGGAGGGTGAGATGGGGAAATATGGGATTTTGGAAAATGGGAGGAGTATGGGACGTGGTGGAAATGTGGGATGGGAGTGGTGGCAATGGGGAGGAAGAAGAAATGGATGGATGGGAGGAGGGCTAATGGATGAGGGATGGGGGTTCAATAGGAGGGGGGGAGTAATGGGAGCCAATGGGAGAGGAGATAAATGAAAAGTCAATAGGAGAGAGGGGAGGAATGGAAAGCCAATAGGAGAGGAGGAGGAAAACCTAATTTTTCTTATATATAGTCTTCCTTCATTCATTCTTTCTCCCCTCATTTCATTCAAGCAAGAAAGCAAGGACGATCAAGAGAGCAAGGAAGGAAGAGCAAGAAAGCAAGAAAGAGGTGCGGGGCGCGGCTGAGAGGGGGAGGGAGGGGGGGAGGGGGGGGGAGGGTGAAGAGGGGGGGCTGGCGGCCGCGGCCGCCCCGGGAGGGTGGGGGAGCGGCTGAAGGGGGGGAGGAGGGAGGGGGGGCGCGGCTGAGAGGGGGAGGGGGGGGCGCGGTTGAGGTGGGGAGAGGGGGGGAGGGTGAAGAGGGGGGGCTGGCGGCCACGGCCGCCAGCCCGGGAGGGTGGGGGAGCGGCTGAGGGGGGGAAGGGGGGGTGGGGGAGGGGTTGCGAAAGGGGAGGGGGGGGAAGAGGGGGGGGCTGGGTGAGAGGAGGGGGGGGGGGCTGGCGGCCTCGGCCGCCAGCCAGGGAGGGTGGGTTGCGAAAGGGGGGGGGGAGAGCGAAGAGAGGGGGGCTGGGTGAGAGGAGGGGGGGGGGCTGGCGGCCGCAGCCGCCAGCCCAGGGAGAGAGGAGAGGGGGTTGCGAAGGGGTTGGGTGAGAGGAGAGGGCGGGGGCTGGGTGAGAGGAGGGGGGGGGGCTGGCGGCCGCGGCCGCTAGCCAGGGAGGGTGGTGAAGGGGGGGATGGGTGGGTCGCGAAGGGGGGGGGGGGAGGGTGAAGACCCCCCTGGGTGAGAGGAGGGGGGGGCTGGCGGCCGCGGCCGCCAGCCAGGGAGGGTCAAGGGGGCGGATGGGTGGGTTGCGAAGGGGGGGCGGGAGTGTGAGGGGGGGGGGGGCTGGGTGAGAGGAGGGGGGGGGGCTGGCAGCGGAGGCCGCCAGCCTAGGGAGAGAGGAAGGAGAGGGGGGGGGGCTGGGTGAGAGGAGGGGGGGGGCTGGCGGCCGCGGCCGCCAGCCAGGAAGCGTGAAGGGGGGGGATGGGTGGGTTGCGAAGGGGGGGGGGAGGGTGAAGAGGGGGGGGGCTGGGTGAGAGGAGGGGGGGGGGCTGGCGGCCGCGGCCGCCAGCCCAGGGAGAGAGGAGAGGGGGGGGGCTGGGTGAGAGGAGGGGGGAGAGAGGAGAGGGGGGGGGGCTGGTGGCCGCGGCCGCCAGCTAGGGAGGGTGAAGGTGGGGGGGGATGGGTGGGTTGCGAAGGGGGGGCGGGAGGGTGAAGAGGGGGGGTGGGTGAGAGGGGGGGGGGGCTGGCGCCGCCAGCCCAGGGAGAGAGGAGAGGGGGTTGCGAAGGGGCTGGGTGAGAGGAGAGGGGGGGGGCTGGCGGCCGCGGCCGCCAGCCAGGGAGGGTGAAGGGGAGGATGGGTTGCGAAGGGGGGGGAAGGTGAAGAGGGGGGGGTTGGGTGGTGAGAGGAGGGGGGGGGGCTGGCGGCCGCGGTCGCCAGCCTAGGGAGGGTGAAGGGGGGGGGATGGGTGAGAGGAGGGGGGGGGTTGGCGGCCGCGGCCGCCAGCCCAGAGAGAGAGGGAGGGTGAACGGGGGGGGAGGATGGGTTGCGAAGGGGGGGGAAGGTGAAGAAGGGGGGGGTTGGGTGGTGAGAGGAGGGGGGGGGCTGGCGGCCGTGGCCGCCAGCCCAGGGAGAGAGGGAGGGTGAACGGGGGGGGGATGGGTGGATTGCGAAGGGGGGGGAGGTTGAAGAGGGGGGGCTGGGTGAGAGGAGGGGGAGGGGCTGGCGGCCGCGGCCGTTAGCCCCAGGGAGGGCGGAGGGGGAGCTGGGTGAGAGGAGGGGGGTGTCGCCAAGGAGGGAGGGAGGGGGGGCCAAAGGAAGAGTGGGGAAGAGGGTGGAAGGGTTGGGGGGGTCGCCAAGGGGGGTGGGGAAAAGGGAGGAAGGTTAAAAGGGGGTAGGGGGAAAAAGGGGTAGGGGAGGAAGAGGTTAGGCGACGGGAGAGGGGAAGGGTAGCAGGAGGGGAGGGGAGGGGGGAGGGGGAGGGGGATTTTGGGGAAGGAGGGGGGGCGGAGGGAAGGGAGGAGTTTTGGCGGCGGAGGGAGGGGAGGGAAGGAGGTTGGAGGAGAGGATTGGGTCGAGGGATGGATGGAGGGAAGGAGAGGAGAGAGAGGAGAGAGAGAGAAGGAGAGAGAGAGATGGGAGAGGAGGATTTGACTTACTATCACGAGCAAGAACGAAAAATAAGATTTGACTTACGAGAAGAATGAAAAGGACTTACGAGAATGAAAAGGACTTACATGAAAAGGACTTACGAGAATGAAAAGGACTTACGAGAATCGAGAGAAGAATGTTGAAGAAAGTATCAAGAAGAATGTTGAACATAAATTTGAATTCAAAAGGAACGTATAAGAAGAATGTTGAACACAAATTTGAATTCAAATTTATAATGAATTCAAATTTCCCTCTCTTTTTTGAAAATTCAAATTTATGTGTAGGAGAGGACTAGTTTTAACTCTCTCCTCGTTTCATTGAAGCAACCAAGAGCGGAAGAGAAAGGATAAGCCGAGCCTTACTTTTGCCACTTTTTCCAGGTACTTGCATTCTTTTTTATTCGTCTTGTAATTCTATTTCTTTACTTACAATTCTTTTCAATTAGTTTCTTGTTAAGGTTTTTGAGTTCTATTTCTTAAAATTCGTATTGTAATTCTTTTTCTTTACTTATAATCCTTTTTCAATTAGTTTATTCTTAAAGTTTTTGAGGAGGGTGGTCTTTTAGAAGGCATTACAATTCTTTTTAAATTAGTTTCTTATTTGAGTTTTTGAGTTCTATTTTAATTAGTTTTTTATTTATATTTGAGTTTGTAAATTTGAGAAATGGGAGAATAGGGAGGGAGGGAAAGAGAGAAATTAAGAGAGAGAAGAGGGGCTCCTTAAGAGAGGGAGAGAGAGAGAGAGATTCACACAGAGAAGAGGGGCTCCTTAAATGTGAGAGAAGAGTAGGGAGGGAAAGAAAGAGAGAGGAGAGAGGCGGAGAGAGATTAAGAGAGAGAAGTTGGTAAAGAGAGAGGAGAGAGGGGGAGAGAGATTAAGAGAGAGAAGCGGGTCTCTTGGGGGCCGTGGCTACTTGAGGGAGGGAGAGAGTAGGGAGAGAGAGGGAGAGAGAAAGAGAGAGAGGGAGAGAGAGAAAGAGAGAGAGGGAGAGAGAGAGAAAGTTTATGGGAATGAAACGTGGCGAGAGGAGAGAGGAAAAGAGAGAGAGAGAGAGAGAAGAGAAGAGGGAGACTTAGGGAGAGAGAGGGAGAGAGAGAGAGAGAGGGAGAGAGAGAGAGAGAGAGAGAGAGGAATGAAACTTCTGTGCTAGAGGGAGGGAGAGGGAGAGAGAGAATAAGTGGGATGAGGATAGAGAGAAAAATACTTAAGAGTTGTCAAAGAGAGAGAGAGAGAGATTAAGAGAGAGAATGAGGTGTCTTGACTATGGCTACAAGGAGATTTAGGAGGAGAGAGAGAGAGAGAGAGAGAAAGTAAAGAGAGTTTTATATATTTACATCTTTTATATTATATTTTTAAATGAGAGAGAAGAGTAGGGAGGGAAAGAAAGAGAGAGGAGAGAGAGGGAGAGAGATTAAGAGAGAGAAGCCGGTCTCTTGGGGACCTTGGCTTCTCTTGGGGACCGTGGCTCCTTGAGGGAGGGAGAGAGTAGGGAGAGAGAGGGAGAGAGAGAGAAAGAGAGAGAGGGAGAGAGAAAGAGAGAGAGGGAGAGAGAGGGAGAGAGAGAGAGGAATGAAAAATACTTAAGAGTTATAGAGAGAGAGAGAGAGAGATTAAGAGAGAGAATGAGGTGTCTTGACTATGGCTGCAAAGAGATTTAGGAGTAGAGAGAGAGAGAGAGAGAGAGAGAGAAAGTAAAGAGAGTTTTATATATTTACATATTTTATATTATACTTTTAAAAAATTATAAAAGAGTGAATTTATGGTTTGTTTTGAAGGTGAGATAATGTTTTTATATATATTCATCTTTTAAATTGAAAAATGTTAACTTTTCTTTAGATACTTGTTCTTTATTTATATCACATGCAGGTTTAGCCTCTACATCACAACCCCTTCTTTTGCATATTTAAGCCTCTTAAACCCCAGCACATTAAAATGAACACAGAAAAAGAAATTATTTATTGCTTTTCTTCGCTTCGACGGTTGGTTTAGCATAGTTTAGCATAGATTAGATTGCCTTAGAGGAGAGACAATTCTCCAAGTTGCCAATCGAAGCCATGCTCAAATTTTTCTAACTAGTTCCTAATCGTTGTCAGTCCCTTCGCTCACATGCGGTTTAACACTCATAACATGCTATTAAATAAGACCTTTTACCATTTACCAAGAAGTTTATCAGTGGGCAGATTGCATGAGCAGATATCAATGGACAGATTGCATGAGCAGATATCAGTGGACAGATTGCATATATCAGTGGACAGATTACATGTCATGGGACATATTGGAGCTTGATGATTATTGGTTATTTTTATTGCATTTGTATAAATATTTAAGCTCATTTATTGTCATAAAAATCCTTGTAAAGCCTTTTATGCTATTTTTTACATTTATTGTCATATGAAGCGCCTTGTAATAAACCCGACCATCCCGACCATTCACTAATTAACGAGTATCAGTGGGATGCATAAGTGGATATCATGTGGGCTGCATAAGTGGATATCAGTGGAACAGTTTTTAGTGGATAGATTGCACCAGTTGGGTATCAGTGCTCAGATATCAATGGATGGACAGATTACATGAATCTTCACGAAGATTGAAGCTTTATCACTAGACGGCATTTTATATTACTTGTAAAGCTTTATTGGCTAATTCTTTTACATTTGTACAAATATTTAAGCCTTGTAAAGCCTTTTAGGCTATTTCCCACATTTATTGCCATATGAAGCCTTGTAAAGCCTTTTGGGCTATTTTCCACATTTATTGTATCAAGGGTTGTATATTGTACTTTACTTGTATGTATCTAAATTCTTCATTATCTTTTCTTGTAGGATTATGGAGCAATCAGCTAATGTGATGGCTATGCTAGATGACTCTGAGATCAGAGAATGGGTTTCTGATGTCACTTTGAATTTCAAAGGAAAGGAATATAGCCCCAATGGCTTTGGTAGGTGGACTCGATATCACATGGGTAGAAGAGCCTGGTTTCTTCATCAAAAGGAAAAGAGACTCTTTCTACTTATGTCAAAAAGGGAGTTCAATGGTGTTGAAGATCCATGGGATGCTACTTTCTTCAAAAAAGATATGACTTCAAGCCTTGTAGTAGGCATAATAATTCAGCGAAAAGACACCTTTGTGGATATTTTAACAAAGAGTTTAGATCCTGAAGTTGGCGGTATGCATTTTATTGTGTCAAGGAGAGACGCAAAGACCTTTGTGATGCCTCCTCCTCAACCATCAAATTTTCCAGAGTTGCAAAGGACATTGGAGACTCTTTCATATACTTGGGAGCAATTTCCTAGTGTGGTGGCAAAAAGGATGCATGCAAAGATAATGTTTGAATACTTTCAGGATGCAGAATATGCTCTCCATATGCAAGAATCATCACATGAAGGAGATCAAAAAGCTCAGACTTCAATGCAGGGACAAGAAGAACAGGCACACTGTCACAAACCTGTAGAACATGAGCGCAAACTTGTAGAGCCAGAAATGGTGAATGTAACTAAGGATGATGAAAAACAAGCCTTGAGTGCACGGGAATTAGAAAAAATTGAAGAAGATCAAGGTCGATCCACTGCAGTTATGCTAGAAGCTCTTGCTAGCAAACCACGACGTGAAATGCAAAAGGCTAGTACTGCAAGAGCCACGGTTCCAAGCAGTAAGAAAAGACATCGTCCCACTGTAGAGAAAGATAATGTGGATGAAAAACGGTCAAAAAAAGAGAAAGATGAAGAAGACTCAGAATCCGAGGCTGAAGATGATCAAGATGAACTCACATCAATTAAAAATCTTAATCTGCGTCTTAATGAAGCAGTTACAGATGATGATGTGGTCAAAGGACGTGGTTTGTGAATGCCAAAGATGTGGAAGCTGCAGCTCTGTTTACTAATAGCCGAAGCCTTGATATATCCTATGCAATGCAAATATACGAGGCTTTGAGAGATGGTAAGAAACCTGTGGCAAGTAATGTGGTCTTGCGCCCAATAATGTTTTGTCCAACCAAAAATAGTTTTTTGGATCAAATAACATTTACAGGGCCTACACATTTCGAGGAGATCTTCAGTCAATTCTTTAAAAACACTCTAAAAAATATTCCACATGAACAAGGCGAAGAGGCACAAGGAGAGAATATGCTAAAGGAAGTCAAGAAGGAATTTCTCCTTCATTGCAGATTCCAGCCCATTGATGGTCAACATTGGGCTTATGCTTGTAATCAGATCGCAAGGGAAGCAAAGGAGGGCAAAAGACTCACTCCAGAACAATTTGTAAAGATAAGCTCATTCCATTATTATCCTGCAACGATCTGTATATTCAAGCATGAGATTAAGTATTTGATTGAGTCCGAAAGACTTAATCATTATGTCCATGGAAAGCGTAAGATATCCTTAACATCAGAGGTCTTACAGAAGGCAAGGGTGATATGGACAACATTTGGTTCCCCAAATCCTGATTTGAAGCGAAAGGTCACAAAAGCAGACGCCGACACACTCACAAACTTTTATACTTCTTTGAGTGCAGTTGTGCCTAGGGGAACCCAAGAGCGGGAAGAAAGTATGACAAGCCTCAAGGTGGTGAGGGACAGATATGCCGACTATACTTCTATCATATTTCGTCCTGTTGAAGTGTTCAATGAGATGCTTGAAACGTGCATTGCTTGTGAGCGTGGACAGCTGACCTATGAAGCTCCTTTGTTTATCTCCGGCAAGTCAAAGGTAATGGATAAGAAGGAGTTGACGGCAAGGATGTGGAGGCCTGTAAAGTACTTACCTGATAAGTATGCATCCATGGCAGCACAAAGAATTTTAAAGAAAGAATGGTTTTTTGGAAAAAAAGACAAAGACCACTGCATGGAAGAATGCATCAATGTACAGGTGAGGCGTGATGCAGTGCATAGTGCCATCAAGTATTTGCTGTCAGAGAAACAAATTCCACTTACTCATTGTAACATTGACTATAATGTGGTGAAGCATATAGCTTCTTTGTCAACACCCAAGGTAAAGCTATGGGCCAACAGGTGGATTAAAAAGGATGAAGATGGGTCGGAAATAGTAACCTCTTATATGAGAAAAGAGATCCCACAACAGGTGGTTGCATATGTGGAAAGATTAATCAGCGAGATAAGAATGCCAACAGATATGCACCAAAGCTTTCAATTCAATGTAGAGGTTACGGCAGAGTCTGGAAAGCTTGTCAACTTCAGGGGAGTCTCAGAAGATGACTTCTTTAAGAATGAGTCAGCATGGGATAAGCCACAACTATTCTTTATCAATGAAGTTTCTAGCGATGATATCCATAACTTCATTGATAGAATAGTATATACCACCATTAGCAAAGTGGCGATTTGTAACATTGTCATATTTGTTGATAAAAAAGACAAAGAAGCCATGCAGGTTACTCTAGAGCGAGCATATTCATCAGATTTGAAGATCTATAGTGGTGTTTATGCAGCAAAGAGAGGCAAGAGAGAATGTGGCATAGCGATTCAAACTCTTGAATCATTCTTTCTATGTATGCGGAGTCCCAACCCTGATCACTCTTTACAAAAGAACATAAGAGGGAATTCAAATAATTTGAGATTGATGCTAGAAGAGCAAGATATTCCCAGGTCCATACATTATCAAAAAAACAACTACGGAAGTCCTGCAAAAAGTGGGAGTCTCTTGCTTACCATGATGGAGAATTTGCTGCCGGCAGGTTGGGAGGTCACCTTGTGCAGGATGGGATATTTATTTGAGGATCTCCTAAGAAAAGGCAACTCCACCAATATTATTGAAAATAAGCATTTCATGGCCTATTTCCAGCTTCAAGCAGATCTAACCACAGGCTATGAAAAAGAGATAGACCACAAGGACACCGATGACATGGATGATTACCTTGAAGATCATAATGTCCCAGTTGTTGATGATGAAAAGATGGACTTACATGACCCATTCACAGAGAGGTTGGTGGATGAAGACAAATATGATGATGCCCTCTTTGATAATTATGGCTCGCAGGGTTATGAAAAAAGGCCACTACGACAATACTTAGCGGTATGAACTCTCTATTTCTCAACTAAATACAATTTTTTAAATAAGATTTAAATTTAAAGATAATGAATCTAATCTCTCATATTTGTTTACAGGCAATAGAGGGAGAAGAAATGGATGAAGTCAATACGGAGGCACTCCCTTCTACTTCAACAATGCAACCACCTCTAAATTTGATTGAAAAATCAAATTTAGCTGCATTAGATAAAATGGAGAGCTCATTTCAAGTTAAGATCGTTTTGAAACGAGAACCTCAGTATTTAAGCTTTGGTAGAGAGGAGGTTTCAATCCTCTCCAATCCTTTAAAAGAAGTTAATGACAATGTTATCTTGGCCATTCTCAGGTAATGTTTATTTATTTATTGCTACTTCAATAAGCTAACATTTGTTTATTTATTCACAGTTCAGTTATATATCAGTTTCCTAGTGCAGAATGCAAATCAATTCTATGAGCTAATGTTTGTTTATTTCTTGGTGGAGTGTAGTTATTTCTCAACTTCCTAGTACAGTGCAGCATCGTGTCTACATGCTCGATGCTCTCCTTTCTTCTATTCTTAGCTCTCCTCAAAAGACTATAGAAGATGTTTGTACCTGGTTAAGCCCTTTGAATTTAGATGGGGTGCGAGTCATCTTAATGCCTTATCATGAGGCGTAAGTATCAACTCTAACCTTATTTTTACTATTTCTTTGGCAAGTTTGTGTAAAACAATAATCATTTTTATTCTGGTCGTGTAGCTCACATTGGAGTCTGATCTTCTGGGACCTTGAACTCAACCATTTATGGTTTGTGAATTCAATAGAAGGCTATCATGCCAACTCCCCAAGGTAATTATTCTCTTAATATTTTTGATACTTTCTTATTTTGTATCTTATGATCATGACATATTAATATATTTCATATGTCATGCTGGACAGTCCTGCATATCGGCTAGTATCTGCTATCAGAACAACCACGGAGCAACAAGATCAAGTAGAATTCAAAAGACGTCTGCCAGTGGAGCAAAAAGATGGACACAGCTGTGGGTGGAGAGTCGCCTACAACTGCATGTTGTTTCTTAGAGAGATTTTTGATCTGGAGTTACCAGTCAAAATGGAATCATATACAGAAGCTGATCTGCTAGCATTTCGGGCTGAGAGTATTCAGCATCTAATTACTACCATTGGGAAACAACATGAAAATATGACTACATTGCAGCATGTATAAAACCTTATCTTTATACTTGTATACTTGTTCCAGCCTTTAATTGGGATGTATAAATCTCATAACTTTTTTATATTTTCTTCCAAAAGGAGAAGAGAATGAGTTTAATGAAAGCATGCTATCTTTATACTTTTATAATTATTTAAACCATTAATTTTATTTGGGATGTATAAATCTCATAACTTGTCTAATGAAAGCATGCTATCTTTATACTTCTATGATTATTTAAACCATTATTTTTATTTGGGATGTGTAAATCTCATAACTTTTTAAATTTTTCATCCAAGAGAAGGAGAGACTCACTCTAATGAAAGCGTGTATGAAACCTTTTTAAATTTTTGCTCCAAGCAGAGGAGAGACTTACACTAATGAAAGCATATATGAAACCTTATCTGCTTGTTTAAGCCTTTATTTGGGATGTGTACATCGCAGAAGGAGGATGTGGAGGACATAGCAAGTGAAGAAGAATACGATGTAGACTACTCCCTCAACAAGATGAGTCATAAAAATATGAATCTATTGGAGCAGATTGGAAGTTCATTCACTGCTATGTTGTTAATTCGACAACAACCTCATTTTTTTGAATTTGGTGAAGAAGAGATTTCAATCCTCTTGAATCCCAAGAATGAGGTTAATGTCAAAGTCATTACAACCATCCTCAGGTTTGATGCAGCCTTTTCCTTGGCTTTATACTTTGCTTATTTTGATTAAACCCAAGAAGCTAATACTTTTTTTTTTAATATAGCAATGTTATAGCAAATTTTCCGCAAAATATACAAAGCGTTTCATATATGCTCGATCCTCGTATTTCGGAAGTGCTTATCAACAAAGAAGAAACCATAGAGAATGTTTGCAAGTGGTTGAAGCACATTCCTATGAATGACGCACGAGTTATTTTTACAGCATATTATGAGAAGTAAGCATCAAACCCTACTTGTTTTTGCTAGAATTGTCTCAAACACAGTAATTATTCTTTATTGATAATGTAGCTCACATTGGAGTCTGGTAGTCGTGGACATCCTTGCGAAGAAGTGCTTCTTTGCAAACTCAATGACATCCGTCCATGGCAATGTGTTAGAGTAAGTATAGACTACACTTGTTGTCACTTCTTGACATGTAATTTGATATGCAATGCACATATTCACTGTTGTTATATGTTTTGATATGCAGATCAGCTCGAAAATTAGTAGATGCTATCGACATAGTAATGCGGCAATGTGACTTGGCACAACAAATAGAGTATATAACATGTCAGGTATCACATCAAGATAATAGCCACATCTATAATTGTGGATGGAGGGTGGGCTACAATTGCTTTTTGGTACTTGGTCAAATTTTTGAGATGCAAAATGACACCACACTATCAACATATACGGATTTGCATCTCTATGCATTTATAACATGTACCATTCGAGCAATCATTGATTGCGAAATGAATGCCATCAAAGAGTCAAAGAGTATAGATGACCTCAGCTCTACAAACATGGCCTCATTAAAAGAATTGGGAAGCTCTTTTAATGTTAGGGTTATGATTCAACATAGACCTCAGTATCTTGAATTTGGGGGAGAAGAGATTTCAATTCTCTCTAGAGCTTCAAATGAGGTCAATAACAACGTTATGATGGCCATTCTCAGGTTTAATACAAACTTTTTCTCTACTTGATAATTCAATATTTTGATTTAATCTAATAAGCTAATAAGCTAATATTCATTTATTTTGATTAAATCTAATAAGCTAATATTCATTTATTTGTTGGTGCAGTATAGTTATCTCACGATTTGGTAGAGTCGTACAAAATCGTGCGTATATGTTGGATTCCCTCCTTTCTCCTATACTTAGCGATAGCAGAAAGACAATAGCCGATGTTTGTAAATTATTACAGCCTTTACATTTACATGGCGTGCGAGTCCTATTTATGGTATATCATGAGATGTAAGTATCATGGCAACCTTTACTTTCATCTTGTACTGGCAACATTGTGTTAAATAATAATGGTTCTTAATTATTCGTGTAGGGAACATTGGAGTCTGGTGGTTTGGAACCTTGAAGACAACTATTGTTGGTTTGTTAACTCCATTGCAGGCTTTCATGGCTCAGTGCAAACGTAAGTATTCTATTAATCTGTTGTTACTTCTATATTATGTACCTTATGTGATAGATACACTAAGTTTTTTTAATATGTCACGATGAGCAGTTCGATTGAGAAGTTGGTATCTGCTATCAGAGAAACAGGACAGTACAAAGAGACTCGGTAGACTTCCAAAAGCGTTTAGTAGTAGAGCAGGAAGATGGGCATAGTTGTGGGTGGAGAGTTGCCTACAACTGCATGTTGATTTTCAAAGAAATTTTCTCACTTATGCCACAGATCTCATCGGAAGACTCTTTGGAGCTCAAATATTCAGAGGAGGATATACAATTGTTTAGGGCTGAAATCATTCGAGACCTAATTGCTGCCATTAGAATACAACGTGCAACTGAAGCAATACCAGAGCCTCCCTTTAAGGAAGAGGAGACTGAGTCTACTATGAAAGCACTGCATACTACAGAAGAAGTAGAGACCCAATGTACACCTACAGCACCACAGCCTCCACTGGAAGCATCATAAGAGTTGCCACCGCCTCCGCTTGCATTTAAGGAAGAGGATACTGAGTCTACTCCGAAAGCACTACATACTACAAAAGAAGTAGAGACCGAGTGTACATCTACAGTACCACAGCCTCCATTGGAAGCATCCGAAGAGTTGCCAGAGTCTCCACTAGAAGCATCACAAGAGTTGTGATGCATGTATGATGTTGTGTTTGTAGTTTTTGTTGATTATACACCAATTTGTGACTTATTACTTAAGTGGCATAATCATGATATTTATATAATTTCTTTATGCACACAATTTTATGATATGAATGTGTGATGATGTGATTATTTGGAAATAAATCCTTGTGTGATGAGAATTCTGATATGAATATGTGATGATGTAATATTTGTAATATATTTATTTCATGCACACAATTTTATGATATGAATGTGTGATGATGTGATTATTTGAAAATAAATCCTTGTGTGATGAGAATTTTGATATGAATATGTGATGATGTAATATTTGTAATATATTTCTTCATGCACACAATTTTATGATATGAATGTGTGATGATGTGATTATTTGGAAATAAATCCTTGTGTGATGAGAATTTTATTCAGTTGGACAGTCTCCACTCACTTGAAGTAGAGCATTCGCAATGCTTCTCTCACTTTATTCCAACCCTTATCCTTATCATCTCCACTCACTTAAAGTAGAGCATTCAATCTCCACTCGCTTTATTCCAACCCTTATCATAGTGAACACATCGTGCCACTCACTTTATTCCAACCCTTATCCTTATCGTAGTGAACACATCGTGCCTTAGTGCACTTGTATTCTTCCATCCTAGTCTTTCCACAAACACTCTCTTATTTCTTACATCCTAGTCCTTCTGAGTAACTTGTATTCTTCTATCCTAGTCCTTCCGCAAACACTCTCAGAGTCTTCTTTCATCCATCCTGATAACCAAGTATTCTTCTATCCTAGTTCTTCCACAAACACTCTCTTCTTTCATCCATCCTAGTGCTTCTCATTAACTTGTATTCTTCTTGTATTCTTCTATCCTAGTCCTTCCGCAAACACTCTCAGAGTCTTCTTTCATCCATCCTGATAACCAAGTATTCTTCTATCCTAGTTCTTCTGCAGACACTCTCTTCTTTCTTGCATCCTAGTGCTTCTCATTAACTTGTATTCTTCTATCCTAGTCCGTCCGCAAACACTCTCAGAGTCTTCTTTCATCCATCTTGATAACCAAGTATTCTTCTATCCTAGTTCTTCCGCAGACACTCTCTTCTTTCTTGCATCGTAGTCCATCTCCCTTTCTTTATCATCTCCCCACCCATGGATGTCCTTGGCATTGTCGAAGACGTGGAGTTCAGAATTAACAATCTCAAAGAATGGATTGCTGACCAAGGAGCACAGAGAGAGGCCAGAATTCGACAAGGTTCTCCTTTGACACACATGGAGAGAGAGGAATTTGCTGCACAAAGGCACGCAGAGAGGGAGGAGACTCTCAAGATAGCAGACAGTGAAAGACTTCTAAGACGTATGATAAAAGCACGACAAGATCTATTAGACTTCATAAGTAACCTGCGTTATCGCAGCTCTCGTCATGGGCGATTTGATGCGGATGCTGAGAGAACAATAAGATCCTCTCAGAGAAATTATAAAGAAACAATTTGTGATTGCTTAAACTTCTTCTTCGCATGTAATTATGTTGAGGATACAGCTGTGGAGGCAGTGAAGGATTGGGTTGTTGAGAAGATAAGAGAGACCAATGATGAGATCTTCTAGACTTAGATAAGAGAGACTGTATTAAGGTGTTTTTTGACACCATATGGCTTTGTATTAAGGTGTTTTTTGACACCATATGGCCTTGTATTAAGGTGTTTTTTGACACCATATGGCTTTGAGTAATATGATCTACTTCTTGTACAAATGTGATGTTAAGATGATGTTAAGAGAGACTGTATTAAGGTGTTTTTTGACACCATATGGCTTTGAGTAATATGATCTACTTCTTTACAAATGTGATGTGCTCTTTTTGAAATGTACTCTAGTTTTCATAACATGTCACGCCATTTTTTCTAATTTGATTTTTTAAAATCTTACTTTTTTGTCTCTTTTAACAATGTGATGTACTCTATTTTTAACATCTCACGTCATTTTTTCTAATTTGATTTTTTTAAATCTTCCTTTTTGACTCAATGTTTTGTTTTATAAGAGCCTCTTTTTTTGAAATGTTTTATCCAGAATTATCTCACAAAATGAATTTGGACAGTGCAAGAGTCCAAAATTAATGAAATAGGTGTTGGATATAATAATCATAAATAAGAATAAAATAAATTTATTAAAAATATTAAAAAAATATGTGCCACAAATGAATCTACGTGTGACCCAAGTCACTTACTTGAAGTACCTCAGGTAGTCTTCTATCTCACCACCTAATGGTTTTTATTTTTTATTTTTTATAACTCACACACTCGGTTGAGGCTATCGAGGGCCATCCAGCCTTGCCTCTACCCCCAAGTGGATCGAACGAGGCCACTACCCTCATTCCTAGTAGTTAATGGATTGCTACTTGATAAGACTACTAGCTATTAGATTATGATACTCGTTGGTGCATTTGATTAGAATGGGTAGCAACTTAGTATATTTGTCAAGTTCTTTGCAGATTGAACTGCTACTTTACGGACTAGAGTAGTTTTGAGTTCTTTGGATTTATTATTAGTATAATATACTTCTAATTAGTAGATTAGATTGTTACTTACTTTCTAGGACTATTAATCTCTTAATTGAACTACTAATTACTAGAACTAGAATACTAGTAGTTAGGTAGTTCTTTATATTGCTAATTATGTCAAAGGACCAATACTAAGTAGAATAGATAGTTACTGGTATATACTACAAGGTGTAGGTCATTTTTTAACACAAATACTGACCTTTTTTACATTAAGAAGTTTTTTTTTAAGGGCAAAAAGATCGGTATTTACATTGTTATTAGCGTCAAAAAATGTGCATCGATTTATAAGCATCGGTAGATACCGATGCTGGTAAAAGTCAGTATATATTGACACTAGTAAAGGGTTGGTATATACTGACATTGGTAAAGGGCTGGTATAGATTGACCTTTAATAGAACACAAAAAAAATTTAGTGGGGCAAAACATGGCTTACTGTGGCCCCATTGTGCCCCACTAATGTTTATTTTTTTGCATTACAAAAGAATGTTTACAAGAAAATAAGCGAGATAAAACTCCCAAATCTTGTTTGTTACAAAATTTCCCTTGCAAAAAGGGTGATACGAAATTGCTCAAATGAGTGACAAACAAAAGCATATACATACCGAAGTATATACAACCTTGTTTGTTACAAAATTTTCCTTTCGAAAAGGGTGATACAAAATCGCTCAAACAAGCCGATACACAAAAGCATATACATGCCGAAGTATATACAAACTACTACTACTATTGCTCATCCGACTCATCATTGTCGTTGTCATCGTCGTCCTCGCCCTCGTGACCTCCACCTGATCCCTGGCCCTCATGGACGTCTAAGTCAAATCCCCTCAGAACTGCCTCCTCTTGTCACCGCGCACTTCCGCTGATGGGACATTTGAGCTTGCACCATAAGAGTGAAACCATTTGATTTGAAATTAGATTGAAACCATTGAAATTTGAAATTAGATTGGAACTTAAAGAATAAAACAATTTAAAAAGTGAGATTACAAGTTGGAGTAGACTTATACCAAGCGAGCAGCCACCGCAGCCCAATCGACTGCCACTCCCTGTGCCTCCATCTCAATAAACCAATTCTTTGCTCCTATGTGGAATGTGTGGTGTGTCTCTTCATTTGTGGGATGGCGACCAAGCGTAGATTGATGTGGATCCAAATTATGAGAGTTAGATAACCTGCAATGCTTCAAGATAGTAAACATGCGCTCTCGCATGTATATGTCATCTAACTCCCACTCGGAGAGGTAAGGAAATTGTCTACTCAATTCCTCAATGGACTACCTTCTTCTTTTCATCATCCTAGTTCTGTGAGTCAAGTGTTATGTCTCTCTTGAAATGGCGGCTCATCAATCGCCTCATGGCAGCTAGCAGTTGACTGCCCTTTTTATTTTCTATGATTTCTTTACCCATAATGATCTCATAGTAAAGGTCCTCGGGCAAGGGAGTGGTAGTAGCAGAGCTAGAGCGATGGGTGGTACTGCATCTTATGGAGTGAGGAGTAGCAGGAGTGGGCTCTCAGGTGCCTCTTCCTGTGAGTGGAGAGGGCAAGGGACCTGGCTGGTACTAGGTCTCATGACAAAGTGGAGACTTGTAGGGATGCGAGTGTGCTGACTCATGTACGTCCCTTGAGCCACCACAGTAGCCTCGACCCTTACTCTCGAGGGGGTCACTATGTATAAACCCTCTATATCACGTGCGTTCAAGGCCTATTTCTAAAATCCCTTATCTGTAAATTTTTCATTTAATAAAATGTACCCCTTTTCTATACAAATCTGTAAATTTTTTCCAAAACTATTTTAAATAGTCCCTTATGTATATTTATTTCTATAAATTTTAGAAATAAAAAATATCCTTCTGTTGAACTCACGTGATAGGATTACATATGATGAGTGACCCCCCCGAGCCCTTACTACTCTTCTTGGACCTATGGTGGGTGTGCGCAGGTGATGACCCCTCAGTCAAAGGGGCTACAAGGGATGGCTGTCGAGTAGGTCTAGAGGTCGATGACCTTGATCTACCCCCAAGGGGTATAGGAGAGGGAATAGCTGAGGTCCTCTAGGATAGTAGAGAGAAGAATCTCACTGCATTTGCATCGCTTAAGGATGCGACAAACTCTTTGGGACTCCCGACAAAGCCATGGGCTGCTAGAGCAAAGGAGTTCCCTGAGGGGTAGTCAAGGTGCTATGCCTGAGAGGAGTCGGCCAAAGGGTAGTCACAGGGGTAGGCCCTGGAGGACTCAGCTAAGTGTAATCGAAGTCCTCTAGAGAGTACAGATCATGACATCTCCTCCTACAAGGGGTTCTGTACTCTCCGGATGCACGACATGATGCCATGTCTAATTCAGGGGGATTGGACAAACAGCGGCTAAGAAGCAAAAATACAATTTACTTAAAAGACAATTTATTACCTGAAACTCAAATTCAATTTATTAAAACTATGGAAAGAGAATGAAATAGAGAAGGAAAGAGAGAAAAAGAGAGGATAAAAGAGAGGAAAAGAGAGAAGGAAAGAGAAGAGAAAAAGAGAGAAGGAAAGAGAGGAGAAAAACAGAGAAGGAAAGAGAGGAAAATAGCGAAGGAAACAGAGAAGAGAAGAGAGGAAAAGAGAAGAAAAGAGAGGAAAGGAGAGGAGAAAAGAGAGGAAAGAGAAAATGAAAGAGAGGAGGAAAAGAGAGAAGAAAGAGAGAAGGAAAGAGAGGAAAAGATAGAAGGAAAGAGAGAAAAGAAGAGACGAAAAGAGAGGAGAAAAGAGAGGAAAAGAGAGAAGGAAAGAGAGGAAAAGAGAGAAAAGGAAAGAAAGAAAGAGAGAAGTAAAGAGACGAGGAAAAGATAGGAGAAAAGAGAGAAAAAGAGAGAATGAAAGACGAGGAAAAGAGAAGGAAAAGAGAGAAGGAAAGAGAGGAAAAGAGAGAAGGAAATAGAGGAGAAGAGAGTAAGAAAGAGAGGAGGAAAAGATAGGAAAAGAGAAGGAAAAGAGAGAAGGAAAGAGAGGAAAGGAGAGAATGAAAGACAGAAAGAAAAGAGAGAAGGAAAGAGAGGAAAAGAGAGGAGAAAAGAGAGGAAAGGAGAGAAGAGAAGAGAGGAAAAGAGAGGAGAAAAGAGAGAAGGAAAGAGAGGAAAAAGAAGAGAATGAAAAGAGAGAAGGAAAGAGAGGAGAAAAGAGAGGAAAACAGAGGAGGAAAAGAGAGAAAAAGAGAAGGAAAAGAGAGAAAGAAAGAGAGGAAAAGAGAGAAGCAAAGAGAGGCAGAAAAGAGATAAGAAAAGAGAGAAAAAGAGAGGAAAGGATAGGAGAAAAGAGAAGGAGAAAAGAGAGGAAAAGAGACAAGGAAGGAGAGGAGGAAAAGAGAAGGAAAAGAGAAGGAAAAGAGAGAAGGAAAGAGAGGAAAAGAGAGGAGGAAGGAGAGCAGGAAAAAAGAGAAGGAAAGAGATGAGGAAAAGAGAGAGTGAAAGAGAGGAGGAAAAGAGAAGGAAAAGAGAGAAGGAAAGAGATGAGGAAAAGAGAGAAAAAGAGAAGGAAAAGAGAGAAGGAAAGAGAGGAAAAGAGAGAAGGAAAGAGAGGAAAAGAGAGGAGAAAAGAGAGGCAGGAGAGGGGAGAAGAGAGGAAACGATAGAAGAGAAGAGAGGGGAAAGATGGAGGAAAAAGAGAGAGGAGAAAAGAGGGGAAGAGCGAGGATGAGAGAGAAGAGAAGAAAGGGAAAGAGGGAGGAAAAATAGAGGAGCAGAGAGAGGAAGGAGAGAAAATAAGAGAGGGGCATAGAGAGGAAAAGAGAGAATATTGAAGAGAGGGGAAGAGAGGAAATAAGAGAAGTGTGGGGAAGAGAGGGCATTCGGAAAAAAGGGAGCTCATTTTGGGGCCTTTTACGGTTTGGAAAAATAAGCTCTCAACCAATCAATAGAAGGCCAACGTAACGTTGAAAATTCACAAAAATAAGAGAAAATAGAAAAAAGAAACAATACTTTATGTAAGTACAAGCGTGCTACATTAATGAGGAGATTGGTTTTTTATTCTCAGAAGATCTTTGGACAAGAAGATAGAATCTAAACTGACATTTTATCTGACAAGATCCTTCCCGCTTCCACCTTCGTTTGAATTTTCAAATGTTGTGCCGCCTTTTGTGCGAAAGGTCTACCATTCTACACCATTGCCTCATTGTGCAACAGCCTTTCTTTTCCAAAACTGCTCCCTTGATCCTGTTTGGCGTAGAGTAAGATGTTTCTCGTCAACTGTCTGTTTGCCCACTTTCTCTTTCTTGAAACTTCAAATTGTTATCTTAGTTACATTACTTTGCTATTGTTACAGATTCAAAAAATCTCCATGGTGAACCAAAACCACGGCCGTTCTTGTGGAAGATGCTCTGTGGATGATAATGCTACGAAGGCAGAATTATACCAAACATCCTTACCCCGTCGACCTGCTTCTTCTATTTCGTGGGTAGAGAATTCAAGTACAGTCAAAACGGAAGGAACTTGGGAAAGGTTTAGTGTTTCAAAAGGAGCATGGGTGCTCATGCAACCTAGCAAAAGAAAAAGACCCCAGACAAAAAACATTTTCTTGGCATCGTGGAAGGGAAGAGTACGAGATTTTAAAATCACCAAAGGGAAGATATCCGTGAAAGAAGTTTTGATTCAGCACGTGTACATGCATAAAGAACTTGTCTTGCGAGACTATCCAAAAAATCTTCTGCAACACAGGCCTAATTGTATATTTTTCTATTGTGGTTTTTTTCTTCATGAGGTGTATGGATTTTTAAGATGAAGCTTTCTCTCTTAGCTTATTGACATTCTTGTGTTGTTTTATTTCATATTTATATCCTTCATCGTATGAGACATGGCAAAACATCGATTGTATTCTAGGATTTATAGATGTTCTGCATGGATCGATAGGAGAACAACAATACCAAGGTCGATGTGCAACAGAGCTAGCTTAATCGGGTATACCAAGGAAAAGAGAGGAAAAGAGACAAGGAAAGAGAGGAGGAAAAGAGAAGGAAAAGAGAAGGAAAAGAGAGAAGGAAAGAGAGGAAAAGAGAGGAGGAAGGAGAGCAGGAAAAAAGAGAAGGAAAGAGATGAGGAAAAGAGAGAGTGAAAGAGAGGAGGAAAAGAGAAGGAAAAGAGAGAAGGAAAGAGATGAGGAAAAGAGAGAAAAAGAGAAGGAAAAGAGAGAAGTAAAGAGAGGAAAAGAGAGAAGGAAAGAGAGAAAAAGAGAGAAGGAAAGAGAGGAAAAGAGAGGAGAAAAGAGAGGCAGGAGAGGGGAGAAGAGAGGAAACGATAGAAGAGAAGAGAGGGGAAAGATGGAGGAAAAAGAGAGAGGAGAAAAGAGGGGAAGAGCGAGGATGAGAGAGAAGAGAAGAGAGGGGAAAGAGGGAGGAAAAATAGAGGAGCAGAGAGAGGAAGGAGAGAAAATAAGAGAGGGGCATAGAGAGGAAAAGAGAGAATATTGAAGAGAGAGGAAGAGAGGAAATAAGAGAAGTGTGGGGAAGAGAGGGCATTAGGAAAAAAGGGAGCTCATTTTGGGGCCTTTTACAGTTTGGAAAAATAAGCTCTCAACCAATCAATAGAAGGCCAACGTAACGTTGAAAATTCACGAAAATAAGAGAAAATAGAAAAGAAACAATACTTTATGTAAGTACAAGTGTGCTACATTAATGAGGAGATTGGTTTTTTATTCTTAGAAGATCTTTGGACAAGAAGATAGAATCTAAACTGACATTTTATCTGACAAGATCCTTCCTGCTTCCACCTTCGTTTGAATTTTCAAATGTTGTGCCGCCTTTCGTGCGAAAGGTCTACCATTCTACACCATTGCCTCATTGTGCAACAGCCTTTCTTTTCCAAAACTGCTCCCTTGATCCTGTTTGGCGTAGAGTAAGATGTTTCTCGTCAACTGTCTGTTTGCCCACTTTCTCTTTCTTGAAACTTCAAATTGTTATCTTAGTTACATTACTTTGCTATTGTTACAGATTCAGAAAATCTCCATGGTGAACCAAAACCACGGCCGTTCTTGTGGAAGACGCTCTGTGGATGATAATGCTATGAAGGCAGAATTATACCAAACATCCTTACCCCATCGACCTACTTCTTCTATTTCGTCGGTAGAGAATTCAAGTACAGTCAAAACGGAAGGAACTTGGGAAAGGTTTAGTGTTTCGAAAGGAGCATGGGTGCTCATGCAACCTAGCAAAAGAAAAAGACCCCAGACAAAAAACATTTTCTTGGCATCGTGGAAGGGAAGAGTACGAGATTTTAAAATCACCAAAGGGAAGATATTTGTGAAAGAAGTTTTGATTCAGCACGTGTACATGCATAAAGAACTTGTCTTGCGAGACTATCCAAAAAATCTTCCGCAACACAGGCCTAATTGTATATTTTTCTATTGTGGTTTTTTTCTTCATGAGGTGTATGGATTTTTAAGATGAAGCTTTCTCTCTTAGCTTATTGACATTCTTGTGTTGTTTTATTTCAGATTTATATCCTTCATCGTATGAGACATGGCAAAACATCGATTGTATTCTGGGATTTATAGATGTTTTGCATGGATCGATAGGAGAACAACAATACCAAGGTCGATGTGCAACAGAGCTAGCTCAATCGGGTATATTTTTTACTGATCATTTTTATCAGTTGCTGGACAAAGCTAACACACATGGTGTATTAATAAAACAAGACCTTCCGGCATGGAATTCGGTGGATTGGCCTCACCCACATTCTAGTGTTATAGAGGCATATAGGGCGAAGCTTTTTACAGAAGTACAGAAAGCTCTGAGGCCCAATATTGCCACTAGGATAGTAAAAATTTCTTTGTGCATGCCTCTCACAGTTTTTGTAGACTTGTTTAATACCTTTCCAGTGAAGGTTTCAAAAACAATGTTCACAGTTAAAGCAACAAATTCAGCATGCATGCCACAATTTTTGGATAAAGGTTGGGATAAGAAGACATGTAGTTCAGTGTTTTGTGAGGTGGTCCAACCTTCTATGCAACTGAAGTACATGGTTGCATCACAAAATTTTATTTTCTCTTTTTATTACAAGTGCAGTCGAATGCTAGGCACAAAGCTTGTCCCAATGGATCAAGATGAAGAGTCTTTTGGTGCAGAAAATAAACTTATTGATATTGATGTTGTTGAGAATGGTGATGTGCTAGCCAATATCTCATTAAGAGAATGTTGCTCCCTAGCTCAATTGCGCAGTGACATTCTGTTTGAGACTGAAGGTTCTATCTCAAATGACTTTTTATTTATCTACAACAACAGAAAGGTACACCATCTGATTCTCGGGGGGGTCACTATGTACAAACCCTCTATATCACGTGCGTTCAAGGTCTATATTTAAAATCCCTTATCTGTAAAATTTTTCATTAATAAAATGTACCCTTTTCTATACAAATCTGTAATTTTTTTCCAAAACTATTTAAAATAGTCCCTTATGTATATTTATTTCTGTAAATTTTAGAAATTAAAAATATCCTTTTGTTGAACTCACGTGATAGAGTTACATATGATGAGTGACCCCCCCGAGATCTGATTTATCCTAGTCTCATTAAGCATTGCTATTAGTTTAATTTACCACTCTAATTCATATTGCTTTTTTGCAGTTACTCAGAAGAAGAGAGAGCTCAGTTAAATGCAAAGACATAGAAAATTTTAAAATTGAGATAACACAGACTCCATAAAGAAAGGTTTTGTATTCAATCAAGTAAGATTTTGTACAGAACTGTTTAGCTGAATCTGTAGAACATATTTCTGACATCCATTTTCTATTTATGTACAGTTTCATCCAGAGGCTGCTCTACATTTTTTGGAGGATCTTCTCTCTGCTGCTCCATCCTGTCTCCTCCACTGCCCTAGAAGCCTCTCTTTGCTGCTTCTCCACCTTCTCCTCAACATCAGCAGCAGGTCTTTGCTCCTGTGTCTGCTCCTCCTCAGCACTATGTGATTGCTCCTGTGGCTTCTGGTCCTCAGCATTAGGTGCTTCATCTGTGGGATCAAGGTGTATGACACCTTCTTGTACTTTAGAGCTTTCACCCAGCTCCACAGTAGCTGGTACAATAGGTTTGGGAGAGGCATAGCTCAAAAACCTCCAAATTGTATGAGCTCTAAAATTATGTACACAGTTGGGGCTGAAGCTATCCTCTTTCATCTGCAATGGCAAAGGATAATTTAGAACACTTTGTATCATTATGAATTATCTTCAAGCTAAATGAAAAGTATTTTTCCTTACCAGGTCTGGCTGTTCCTTCTCAAAGTAGCTTGAAAGTATATATTTTGCATTGATCAGCACCCTCCATCCACAGCTACTTGAATCATTTTGTTGTGGTGTCTGTACAGTTAGAAAAAAATGTTAGAAACTGTGAGCATCAGCACAAAACAAAATTATTCAATAAGTTCAAAGACATAGCATTTAATAGACTTTTTACCTCTAGACTTATTGGCTCTATTGAATCCAAAAGAGAGACATTTGGAGGACAATGATCCAATGCATCTAATAGCCTTCTAATACAACTGTAATATGTATAATTTAGTTAGTATGGTATCAAAATAATGAAGTTTTAAGTTCAAAAAGCACACACAGCACTTACAATTTCAGCTCTCTGTGCGTGTTTTTTAGAGAGTTGAATAGAAAGCATTGCTTCTGCCGGATGTCAATAGACACAAAACTCCAGTGGTCACTGCATAAGGAAAAAAGCATAAGAAAATGAAAGGCTACAAGAGTTCCCAATATTAAAGAAGAATCTTAAAAGAAGTAGTCACCCACATACCTGCTATGGTATGGAAGTAGCAAAACATCAATTACTTCAAAATTGCAGTGTTTGAACCAGCTGGAAATACTCATGGGAGTCTCCTTTGCATCTCTCAATCTAGAAGAAATGGCTGGATCAACAATATGGACTGTATGCTGTACAGAGGGGTGAAGCCAGCTTCTCATCATGCTGCATAGGATCATAAAATAATTAGGGTAGGTTATAAAGGAGTTACAAGGAGGATTAATTTGCAAAAAATGTAAAATTTATAGACACTTACTAGAGCATTGCAAGAATGATAGTATCTGAGCAATACTCATTCTTATTAGCCAATGCTGCTAAGCATTGTTTTGTCAAATCAAAATCATTGACTAAAACTTCATCCTCAATATGTACAACTACATCAGGGACATCAGGGCCCAGCTCCTTCAACCTTCTATGTATGTGTAGCTCCTTCTTTCCAGTCTCCACATCTATAACATATTTTGTTTCTTTTATTTGCTGCTTCAGTGAGTCCTCATAAGAAGCCTTCCCTCTGGTGTTCTTTGAGTGTGTTACCTCAACAACCTTTACCTCATCAACCTTCAACTTCCTTGTAGGTGGAATTAGCAATATATCTCTCATTTTGATGTCCTGCCATTCCACAGGATGAACCAGCTTGTCATACCTCCATCTCACTCTGGACAAAGTGTTGAAGTCTTTGGCCATCAAATTCACCCTGTGAGCATGGGCTGCTACAAGCATTGCATCCTCAAAATATTTCTTCAGGTAATCCTCTGCCATTTCCTGCAAGGAAAGAATGGCAGTTCTATTCCACCTGAACCCAAGGTTCCAACTGTCACAAATTTCTCTCACCAGTCTTTGAAAGGGTGCTTTGGGTATTGCAAAGCCTATAGCTTTCTGTTGCCTCCTTATCTCCCTTAGCACACCTGCACCCTTATTCAATCTTTTGGCCTTTTGCTTGAGCAAGCTCATTGGCTTACCCTTCCTGCCATGTGCAGCTCTTCCCTTTGGAGGCACACTAAACTTCTTGGTACCTGCCCCAGCTGGCTGTGCAAGACCTGGTCCTTTGCCAACTTTCCTTGCAGTTGACTTGGTTCTTGCCATCACTCTGAAAAACTGCATACAAAGGGTTGGAAAGAGATGACAGACATGGAGAACATGTTCTAACAAAGAAAAGGCAATCACAGGGGTGGAAGAAGCCAAATAGAGAAATTTGCAATAAAATGCGATATGAGCAGTTTGGAATTTCAAACAGGTCCACATCGCATTTTGCTGCAAATTTTTGAAATGACATGCTGGTGCACTCCTATAGTGATTTCTATGTTTCTCCAACCAAATACAGTATGAATGGAGTTTATGCAAGAAGATCACATGCAAATATCACACTTGAAGATCTGCATTCCTACAGTGATTTCTCTGTCTTGGTTTTGAGTCTATGCATTTCCATGCAGGATGTATTTTTTCTATTTTAGGCAAGAAGATTGCAGAGACTAAGGGGAGAACCCATTGTTACTGACCTGGAATCTATCTGTGGATGTGCTGTGCTGCTGAGGAGTAATCTGTGCTGAGGGTGAACCTGTGCTGCTGGACAAGATGCTGATGCTGCAGAGTATGGAGGTAGGGAGGCAAGAGAGCAGAGACTGGAGGGCAAGAGGTCTAAAACAGGATACCACAAATAAGTGCAAATAGAATTAAAGAATCACTAAATCCCACACGTGTGGAATGTAGTCGTTTTTCACACGTGTGGATGGGACCCAGATCTCTTGGAGTTTGAAATTTGGCACGTGTGAAAGTACACTTTATTCCTTGGAACTTGTGCCATTCATGATTTCATCATCAATACCACAACCACTTTTCCCTCCCCTGGATCCCAATCTTTCATCCCTGCCACGACCCTCTCATCTTCCATTTCCTTCTCTCTGATCCTTTCCTACCCAGCACACTCCATCCAGACTGCAACCTGCCTGAAGACAGTACTACCAGATCTCCAGGTTACCTAGAGTGCAAAGTTCAAGCTACAGAAAGAGTAGGAGATTTACCAGTGCAACTCAATCAGCATGGAAAAGGAAAAAAAAGGTCAGAATTCTAGTTTGGTTTCAATGTTTTTCAACATTTATTTCTTCCATCCATTGGATTTTTGATGTCCCAATATCTTCACTCAGCTCCATCCTTCTTCTTACATTTTCAATTAATACTGTTCACGAATGTGGTAAATCACCCAGAAATTAGATTGTAGGTTGATATGAATAGAAACAAGAAATTTGCAACAAAATGCAAGGAGAGTGGTTTATAATTCTCGAAACAGCCCATATCGCATTTTGCTGCAAATTCCTGTTGTTGACTCCTTCCTCATGAAAAGTTTCACTCATTCCATTATTTCTCTTGCATATGAGATCATAGTGTCCAGGAATCACTGAGATGAACCAAGTGCTTGATTTGACATGCACATGAACAGAACTTGAGAATTTGCAACAAAATGCGAGGAGAGTGGTTTATAATTCTCTAAACAGCCCATATCGCATTTTGCTGCAAATTCCTATTGTTGACACATTCCTCATGAATAGTTTCACTCATTCCATTATTTCTCTTGCATATGAGATCATAGTGTCCAGGAATCACTGAGATGAACCAAGTGCTTGATTTGACATGCACATGAACAGAATTTGAGAATTTGCAACAAAATGCGAGGAGAGTGGTTTATAATTCTCTAAACAGCCCATATCGCATTTTGCTGCAAATTCCTGTGTATTATTTGTTTCTCACTTGTACCTCATTAATTTGCTATCTTTAGCCCTGTGGAAATCTTCCTTGATGATGAGAAATGTTTTTGTTTTGGAACAGCTGGCTCCCAGGCCCCACCTTTCAAGAGGAAGCTAGACTTTTCTGCTGCTATTATTAGACCACAGCAATCACCAGGTGAGTCATGAGATGTCATGAAGGAATTATCTGGTGATATACAATGCATTCACTGATTGCATATGTTAGCATATAGAATTCATAGTATATAAGTTTTTGAACAGGCAAAAAGAAGAGGCTGGAGCAGAGTGCTGATTCTTCCATCAAAAAACAAATGGAACCAGAAGAGGACAATTCTCCAGATTTGCTCCTATTTGAGTTTCTTCACAAATGCAAGGCTCAGAGTAACTTCCATATATACCACAGTATTTTCAACATGGAGTTCACAATGAGCTCTGTACTGGAGCAGCACATTAAAGATTTTCTTTCAGACTATTGGGATGCCTTCAAAGAACTGACAGAGGCAGGAAGAATTGTGGGAGGAGAAAAGGTTTTTGTGCACCTAAATCATATTGTCTCCAATGACAAGCTGAGGTACCATGTGAACAGAAGATTTGACAGCCTGCCTGATCACTATAAATTCAACTGTACTTTGCACACCAGAAAGTGCAGAGTGCTGGAGGAGAGCATGGCATTTCTTATGTACATTGTCTTCAGTCAGGAGTCTTTGGATGAACAAGGGCAGGAAATAGAAGAAGAAGACACATCTGAAGCAGAGGAAAAGGAGGATGTTTCTTTGGTCACAGAAATGGCAGAGCAAGAAGAAGATATCAACCTTCAGGATGAGGGGCTACAAGTGGCTGCTCTTGACCTTGTTCAACTGAGGACAAAAACTCTGAGGGGAGTAGAGCCAATTGAAGATTTTGATGTTCAGAGCAGCAACTATGCAGTGCCCATGCTTCCAGGTGTGTTGATTGGTGGAAAGGATTATGTTTTCCTCCATGATATAGAGTGTATGTTTGATTTAAGGGAGGACTATGCCATTTCCCTTATTGCCCAGGCTTCAAGGCTTGACAAGGAGGTTGGCATAGAGGATGACCATTCACTACTGGCTTTGGAAACAATGTTTGATCCTGTAGAGGCCCTTTCATTTTGTTTCAAAGAGGATGAAAAGTTCCAAGAGCCAGATGAAGCTGCCTTCCAGCTCACATAGGAAGCTATGAATCTCTCAGCACTATACACAGAAAAGCCTAAAGAAGAGGCTGGACAAGAAGGGAGAGGGATAAATCTTTGGAAAGATGAACTGCTTGTTGCTGATGAAAATGAGAAGGTACTTCAAATCATATACTTTGACTTCTACTTAACTTTGTTTTTGTAGGTTGTGTATTGTCTCACTCCAATCCTTTGATATGTTGCAGCTACAAATTGAGGATGACACATTCCTCCAGAGATCAAGTGGAAGTAGGCAGGTTGGGTTTCGCAAAATGTCAGGCCTAGCTCATTATATTCATGATCTAGGCAGTGCCAAGATCTTGATTTACCATAGGCAGTTGAGCAACAATAGAGAAGCCATTGTTTACTTTCTAAAATGTTTGTCCAGGGCTTTAGGTGGACATGTTCTTTCATGGCAAAAGGAAAAGATCATTTTGATAGAAAGGTTGTCTGCCATAGATATATTTGGAGATTATGTGAATAAGCAGGCCTCTAGGGCTGCTTACTTTTTGTCTTACACTTCTTATGCATTAGCATGTGGTGTTAAGGAGCCCAAATATCTGGAGGGCTATGGAAAACACCAGCTCATAAGGTTTCAAGAGCCACCCATGATTGCATCAGGCCATACAGTCCAAGAAGAGGAACAGGTGGAGAGAGCTGAAGAAAAGGATAAAGAGACAGTTGACATCAAGCCAATAAAGAAGAAAAAGACTCCAATCAAGATCAAAAAGAGAGTTCCGATCGGCAGGCCCTGGGAGAAAAATAGGATTTAGTCATCGAATATAGCACAAACATTATATTAAATTTGAACTGATTTGTATAAAGTCTTTGATATCTGGTATGATCTTATATAAATGATTAATAAGTTGATGATGAAATGATTTGTACATTTACATAGAGTGGTGTCGTTAAATATTAAATGAACAATATATTGAAATTGTAAACAAATTGTATTAAGTTCAGATCATATGTTTCACATTGAAATACTTTTCATGCATAACACCAAGAGTCACTTGTTCCACTAAAAAAATTTCTATTGAATGAGTTTGAAAACATGTGGACATAACACCAATAAGTTACAAATGACTCCTATTCATGTTTACTTGTCCATTTATGGTTTCTAAATATCTTCAATTCCCTCCATTGTCTATGTCTCTTTGCTGCAATTGAATTGTCTAGAGCTTGTCTTCGATGGGACAGTCAATTCATGCAGCAGTTGTCATTCGTTGTGACAACATTAGCAGCATTATGCTTGCTAATAACCCAGTTTATCATGCTAGAACGAAGCACATTGAGGTGCATTATCACTTTGTGAGAGAGAAGGTTCTAGCTGGTGAGATTGATCTTGTCTATGTCAGCACTGAGGAGCAGGTGGCTGATATTTTTACAAAGGCATTGGGTACCGAGAAGCTTCGCAGATTTAGGAGCTTGCTTGGTGTACGTGAGATGGATTTGAGCTTGAGGGGGAGTGTTGAGATATCAAGCTCTACCCCCGATATATCTCCTGGATGACTATCATTTATGTCACCGCCTATGTTAGTTGTACTCGTGGTGTAGTTAGACTACCACGTATGTTTTTGGTTTGGGTTCACATATGAACCACGTATTCTAGGGTTTGACATATAGGGTATTTCCCTCTTCTATTGTATTATTGTTGTGTGCAAAAGTGAAGAAAGGCTTCACCCTCCAACCTTGTGTCCTCTCTCTTTTGTGTGTTGTGAAGAAAGCTGAACTTGAGTCTCCTATCTCTCTCCCTTTTTCTTTACAATACCATTGTATGATGGTGCAAGGATGTCAAAACTACAAGCTTGCCTCTCGATCTTGAATTTGCAACCCAAAGTATGGATGGTCAAACACAAGTGTCTCACCCTTGATGAGGTTTGGAGCCTTGATCTTAGTATCTCGACCCTATAAATTGTTTTAATTAGTTCCTATCTCATTCACAAGTTTCTTGGATATGCAAATTGTAATAGGTTGCTAAGAAAGATGTTGTCTATCTCACATACCATGCCCATTTCCATAGACGAAGCAAAGAAGATGTTGACGATGGTTGGGATGGATTATGACGCCATCCATGCTTGCCCTAATCATTGTATTTTGTTTCATCGTTCACGAGTATGGCGATTTGGTTAATTGCCTTGAGTGTGGAGCATAGCGCTACAAATAGGACTTGCTGGGGGAGGCGATCCTAGGGAAGGTCCTGAGACATTTTCCCATCATCCCCAAATTACAACACATGTTCAGATGCAACTCCATTGCACAATTGATGATGTGGCCTGATACACACCGATCCACCGATGACATTTTGAGGATCCAACAAATTGTGATTCTTGGAAGCACGTAGACAACATGTGGTCGAACTTTGATTGAAAGAAAGATGGGCAAAGAGCAAAGAGATAAATTCAATATGTTTTGTGTCCTCAATAGTCCCGAGATGCAAAGATGGGTGGAGAGATATGAAGAGGCCAAAGCAAAAAGAATAAATGAGAGGGTGATATTTCGTGTCATGCATAGGCGGAGGGTGCCATATCCACCGAACCTTGCTCTTCTCCCCAGACACATGTCCTGTGATTCGCTACAAGAAGCTCTTCGTGAAGCCGAACATGATGGAGAGGATTTAACCGATCGAGAGCAGGAGCTTGCAATCGGATGTATGCCACATGTATGTTTTTAACATTTCTAGTTAATTTGGGTATTTATGATCACAATCGCTACAAAATGCATCCTCATTTTTTTAATCATGTTCTTTTATAGTACAAAAAGTACAGTGCATTGTGGTCACATGTGTGGAATTTTCGTGTGGAATTCATTGATTCAAGGAGAGTCACTTATGATTGTGGAGTCATGGATAACTTTGTACAAGATAGCCGAGCAAGTGCTTCTGATACCAATCTTCTCTCCTCACAGTTAGATTATTGTTGGACCATAAGTGACATCTACGAAGTTGATTTTAGAAGATTTAGTTGTAATTTTGATTCAAATGGTTTAGAACTATCTGCAATGGTCCGAATGCTACAATCAAGAGAGACAAATGTGATTTCTTTGCCATTGACTCCACTAGACCCTAGATCGATGAAAGTGATACTTTTTTTCTTCTAGAGCATTGTGAGTAGGTACACATTAACAAATTAATTAAAATCTAATATCTTCGTTTTCAAAAAAATGTTGGTAGATTCTCATGTATATATATTTTGATACTTGAGCATAAATGAATATAATTACACGAACCTAATTTGGATCTTCAACATAGGTGGTATTTCATCCAAATTGTTTGGATCCAAGAAGGTGGTACATGATCCAAGTTGCTCCTTGAAGCAAACATATTTTTGAAGATAGGGATGTGGATACGGACATGCCGGCAGAAGATCAAAATAATGATGCCGATGGATCTAGGGAAGAGGTTGTAGATGACGATATGGGCCATGAAGAAGGTAACAATAATGACACTGTAATGGTGGAGAGATGACTTTGGGGAAGAAGAGGGAGAACTAGAGGCTAGTGAACTAGAGGATCAAGTCTTAGGTAGACATACAATAGGGGATGATGACATAGGTGATCATTGTATGTAAATTTTGAAATAGAAAATTTCGGCATGCAAGACTACCGTCGATGTAAATGCTACTAATTCATAGTTTTGACATCGACGAGCCTTTCTTATGTATAATTTGGCCCTCACATTTTTATAGTGACATTTTGTACATTAATTTGTATGTTAATCAAGTTCATTAACAATATATGAGTGTTTTGATCTCAATTTTGGTGTACATACTCTTATATTTTTTATCTTTCAAATGACCAAACTTGTGGTCCAAAATTATTTTGGGACCCTTGGAAATGACGTTCTGTAAAAACATTGGCATGAAAAATATACCTAGGCATCGATAAAAGCATTGTTGAGAGGATTGGTGTCAGTCGATATGGTAGTCGATATAAATGTTAGTATAGGGCTCGGTATATATCGACAACAATACAAATGGCTATTTTGACATCCACACTAACACCTTCCCCACTTGCCAACTGTACCAATGATCTTCAAGTCCATGCTCATGAACCGTTGGAAGACATCGTCAAAAAGAGACCTATGTCTTGTAGTGCCCATCAAGGTCTAGATCATAGTCATCACTCCAATGTGGAGTGTTTAGGCCTCATGATTATATAAGACTATTTTAGTAATTTTAGGAGAATCCCAAGTCCCACTTTTATTGAAAATCATGAATTTTTCTAAAATAGAGTCCAAATTTTGGTTTCTTTTATGCATAGATTTCTTCATCTAGGAGTCATGTTGTTGATAACTTTGTGCATTGATGTATTCTTTATAGACTACTTGATTGAATATTTAGGAGCTTTTATATGATAGATTTCTTCATTTAGGGGACTTTAAATGATAATTTAGGCATCAACCACTATATTAAGAGATAGTGTCGACACACTTGTGCACTCTATGATCAAGAGCATCATGGATTTTCCAGATTTTTGGGATCATAAATCTGAAAAATCTATTGAAATCCCAACAATCAAACAAATTTATTTCTCTTCTTAATGACACAGAATGTCTACAATTATTTATTTTGTCTAATATCATGGAAGGAATCCCAGGCAATATAGCCCTCTGGGAAGGTACTACCAAATTCTCTTGCAGTCTTTCATCATAATATTGGGTGCTTGACTTCTTGGTGCTTGTTTGCTTTCTCTATTGCATCCAAAAGAGCTTGCTTTAGCACTATAGTAATGAGGAAGTGTCCATGAAAAGTTGCGCACCATTGCTAGAAGATTTGTGACCTACTTTTCTGTCATCAAGAGTTCTAGATGGAGCAAAGCACCTATAATTTTTTCATGGAAAGTGATTAAAATGTCTACATTTCATGACACGAAAATATAAATTTGTTTGAAAAATATATTATTTCACTAATAACAATGTCTTTACAAATACATGAAAATTCCTCTTCCGTATTTTGTCTAGAAGACATTGACATCCAGGCAACATACCATTCTACAAGATCTGGATCCTTATCTCCAAGCTTCCAATGGCTGTAAATATCTCTTGGGATGCATGTCTAGTTGTGTATGATCTATTATAACCAAGTCCTAATGCTTTAAGTATAGCTTCCATGTCACTCATCTGCTGTTGAAGACGTCTCATTTCCCTCAATATTCTAATTTGCACTTCTGTCAATTGTACTGATGGATCAAGTTTCTAATCCCTTTGTTGCTCTGGAATGGGTACTTCAATGCTCTTTATTTTAATTCTTGTGTACAATGATGTGGGCTCTTTGGATCCTTGACATGCTCCCTATTGTATATCTTCTGTCAATTATATTGGTAAATTGAGTTTCTCATTCCTATGGTTAGGGTGAACGTTTGCTTGGGTGTAGCTAATCAATAAATTGTTTTTAGGGGCATTTTGGGGCCATGATGCGATGCACTTCTAGGTGAATATTTGAACTTTCCGCAGACCCGTGCTCTCACAGGAAAATTTTTCGACATCATGAAGGCACAATGGTGTAATAATGAGACACAATCTATTTGTTCTAAACACTGCATAGCGTGACACTAGCATCTCTACACTACTTTGCACAGTGCAATCTTTGGCCTACGCTGCCTAATCACTTATCATCGCACAACCTTTTGCCACTTGTTCACTGGGCACCGCAACCATGTAGATCATTAAAATTGAAGGTTGGATTAGAGAGACCACTGGACTAGTTCTTGGCGTAGTAATTAGACATAACCTATCATTCTAAACAATCCTGCATTGCAGTCTCTAACCTGACCACCTGTCATCGTGCAACCTTTTGCGGCATCTTTGCTCGTAGCCCATGCAAATCATAGGTTGGCATGGAGAGACCACTACACTAGTTTTTAGCATAATAATGAGATGCAATCTATCATTCTAAGCATTGATTTAGTGCATCTCTGGCATGATGATTTGTCATCACCTCGGGGGGGTCACTCATCATATGTAACCCTATCACGTGAGTTCAACAAAAGGATATTTTTTATTTCTAAAATTTATAGAAATAAATATACATAAGGTACTATTTAAAATAGTTTTGGAAAAAATTTATAGATTTGTATAGAAAAGGGGTACATTTTATTAATGAAAATTTTTACAGATAAGGGATTTTAAATATAGTCCTTGAACGCACATGATATAGAGGGTTTAGACATAGTGACCCCCCTGAGGTCATCACCCAGAATTCAAGGTTGTATTTGAGAGACCACTGCATTGGTTCTTGGAGTTATAGCTCCGCTACTTATTTTTATGTATTACAGGAGGAGGTCTATGATGACAATCGTGATGGCAAACAGAAGGAGATCTATGAAAGCCACCACGCTAGTTCTTGGAGTTATATATTTATGTACCAAGGAAAATGTATTCCGTCATGCAACCAAGCAAAATGCAATTGATGATATGGCCCTTGAGGGGTCCCCTTTAGGAGCAAGGGCCATATCGACATGCCATTTGTATCCAGTGGCATCTTGGTATGATGCACATTGATATGGCGCTTTCCCCTAGAGGGGACCCCTTAACGGCCATATCATCACTTGCATTTTCTCAAAGCTTAGTTGTATTTTTCTAGATGTATCTCCATGCAACCACAACGGTGGGTCTTTGGAGTTATTTTAGCGCTATTTTGGTCATAAACTAAGAAAATTATAGTCATTTCCTAGTATTTTAGTCCTTATTGTAGTACTAGATATAAATGAGGAAAAAAGTACAATTTATCGAGTGAAAATTGAGCAAAAGAGATTACAATGTACATCCACGTTCAATAATAGGTTATATAAAAATTATCAACTTATATCGAGCAAAAATTGAACAGAGGATCTTAAATTTATAAAAACTCAGCAATTGCTAAGAGCCTTAAAAGACAAATGATTACAGCTAGCGGCCATAACCATTTAACAATAGTGTATACTGGGAGTCTAAAATTGAACAAAAAGAGATTACATAAATGTAACAAAAACTCAACAATTGCTGAGAGCCTTAGAGGCCAAAACACTCAGGGGGGTCACTATGTATGAACCCTCTATATCACATACGTTCGAGGCCTATTTGTAAAATCCCTTATTTGTAAATTTTTCCTTAATAAAACATACCCTTTTTCTATACAAATCTGTAAATTTTTTTACATTTCATTTTAAATGCTCCCTTATGTATATTAATTTTTGAGAAATTGAGGAATTAAAAATATCCTTTGTTGAACTCACATGATAGGGTTACATATGATGAGTGACCCCCCCGAGCCAAAACATTACATCCATTGAGCTAAAAGATCGTTGAGAGCCTTAGAGGTAAAAAGATTACATCCAGCTATTGTTGAGAGCCTTGTCAGAGTAAGAGGGAAGTTTTACAACTCAGTTTTCCACCAGTATAGCTTGTTGCATTAAAAAATTTAGGGAGCCAAAGGAGGATACAATGGAGATGCTGAAGACCATGCACATTTCTTGGACTCAGATTACGTCCCCCCAACAAGTCGAGAGTACTCTGCTCTAAAAGATACTGAGTCCTTTGTCCACATCTAGGGGGAACCCATACATCAGATCCATAAAGAGGCCCTCTATGAGCATGTCATCTAAGGTGGTGATATGCAGATGTGTGGGGAATGACTGTGGGAGTGAAGGGTCTCCACTAGTGCTAGCATTTTTAGTCCAGGTGAGTGCAAGGCAATCACCTTATATGAGAAGGCAGATAACATTGGGGTCACAAAGCATGGTGGGGGGGTGGTACTAGGCACACTGAAGATGAGTGGGTGAGCAACAGATGAGTAGGGGAGCAGATGAAAGATGAGAGTTGGAGGAGGGAGCGTGGAGAAAAGTAGAGCAGGGGCAGAATGCATGATCAGTGCTACGAGTGCAGTAAAAATTACTAGTCACCGAGCTCGCATTCTCAGTATAGAACTAGAGTGCATGGTAATTAGTGATTAGAGCTTCATGATTTACCTTTGTAGGAATTACTACCCGGTGGTGGTGTCTCTCATCAGCGACGTCTGTCATGGCTAGGATTCCACCGAGCTAGTAGTTAATTACCAGCCATTGGAGTGGTACCACATGGCATCTTTGTCTGGGGTGGTGCCTAAGATTCCACCACTGTGGCTTGCAATTAATATGGATGGAACCCCGGGCTCCAACCACCACAAAGTCTTGAACTTTATAATATATAAGATCCGTGGCATTTGGCATTTTACAACCTTTCTCTCATTTGCCTGTTGGTGGGTGAGCGGTGGTGGCTGGTAATTTTAACTGCTAGCCCAGTGGAATCGTAGCCACGACAGACGTGGTTGTAATTACTCATTACCATGCACTATAGTACTCTACTCAGCATGCAAACCTGGTGACTGGTAATTTTTCCTGCACTCATAGTGACCATGCGTGCTTAAGCCCGGTGGTGGGTGAGTAATGGCAAGGTGGAATCGTAGCCATCCACAATAGATGTGGCTTATGACAGCCACCACCATCGGTTAGTAATTTCCACAAAAGTAAATCATGAAGCCTAATCACTTCTAATCCCTTATTACCATGCACTCTAGTATTCTAATGCCCAGTGACTGGTAATTTACTACACTCATAGTATTCATGCATGCAAGCCTGGTGGTGGTAACTAGAAGTTGAGTAATTGTGGCCACTGCGGTGGTTGGTAATAACTGCTAGCTCGATGGGTCTTAGCCGCCACCATAGATGTGGTTGGGAATCTTAGATGTCACCACCTCTAATCATTCATTACCATGCAAGTTAGTACTATCACCTTGAATTAATCAAAATTCAAGCCAACCACCATGGTGCCTCTCACTTTGATAGTGTGGTCAAGCTACAACCACCATGTTGGCTCTTACTTGGGCACCGTAGTCGAGCTACAAACTGCTATTCCATTCCCTTAACCATTTTAATGTCTTCTATCCCTCTCGACTGTTTCATTCTCCCTTGTAATCTCAAGCCTCCACTATTCCATTTCCATCACTGCTTCATCTTCTATCCCTATCAACCATTTCTTTCTCCCTTGCAATTGGACTGCAAACTCAAGCCTCCACTATTCCATTTCTTTCACTGTTTCATGTTCTATCCCTCTCGACCATTTCTATCTCCCTTGCACTCTTCCTGCAATTTCTATGCCCTCTTGTAATGGAGCCTGCATAGTCTGGGAGATGCTTGCACAATCTTTCCTCCCCCTTTGTAGCACAATGTGAGAGCCCCTCCTCCCCTGATCTTGAAATTGTGACATATGGGAGCTCCTCTCTTGCTCTGCAAAAGCCAAATTTGTATGCTCTCCAAAACTTCACCAAGTCGGTATAGGAGGTGAACATGAAAGAGGGACAACTAGTCTATCAAGGTCAAAAGATTACGATCAACGAAAGCATGATTGAAAATGCTCTAGGAATTTCTGGATGTAGTTCTTGTACCAACCAACCCTCAGTCATGCTACCTTCGGGCCTTGCATTTTGCCTCATGAAACCCTTTAAGGTCTTCATGAAGCACTGGAGGAAGAACAACCATTGTGCATGTACAGTGCCACATATAAAGACTTATTTCATCAATTTTGGACTTGTCAATGTACAACTTCATTATTACATATACTTTTGGCTAGTTTTTGAATAAAATTTAAGAAAATACCCACTTTTTAAAGCACAGATGAAAACATAAAAACAAGCAATTTTCTAGAGACTTTTAAAGGAGATGAATTCAAAATTATAAAATTTAAGGTGACACAGATAAGTTACACCAAAAGATAAGATTCAACAGTTGTAAACTCTCGTAATATTTACAATGGTGTTAACAAACACCTTCAAAAGTTACAATATTAAGAAAATTCTCACAATTATAATGGTGTTAACAAATACCAAAAGTTACAATAAGCCTCTCATTGGAAGGCATTAATATTTGCAATTGATATCCTAGATTCAACCCATGATTCAAGAGCTGAGACCATCTCATCATGGTCAATGTAGTTAAAACTACAGAACAGAACTAAGGAACTATAAATTTTTTCATGTATAGCACTTTCATCTTGATTCCGTATGGCTTGCGCTTCCTGGGGTGGAAATCTCCCATAACGAGCCGCATGCCAACTAACCTCACTTAGATAGTCTGTGAGCTCTCTAGTCTAATATGCAAGTAATCTATCTATTAATCTAATGATCTACTTATTTTCCATCTCTCCTCCTTCTCTAGGTGCTTTTGAGCAGCAAACGCATCCTTTTCATCTTGGTTTAATGGAGCTCGCTGGTGTCGATTTTTGTACTCTCTGTTCGCCTCATTCTCAGCGATCCAATCTTTGTTGGTGATGATGGATTCCTCCATAAAATTGATGACTTCAAAAAGATCCATGAAGCTTTAAGCTACGAGAATCTGGACCATAGGAACAAGAGATAGTGAGGGAGTAAGGTGAGATGGAAGAAGAGTTTGAGATCAAGGCTATGAGATTAGTGCAATAATGATAATGAGAGTAGACTCCAGTTTCGAAGTAAGGTTGCAGGCAAGATGGAAGGAGTAAGCTTGAGGAGAGGAGGAAGGTAATGAGAGCAAAGTGGAAGAAGTGTTTGGCTGTAAGGCTACAGGCAAGATGGAAGGAGTAATAAGCTTGAGGAGAGCAGGAAGGTAATGAGAGCAAAGTGGAAGAAGTGTTTGGCTATAAGGCTATTGGCAAGATGGAAGGAGTAAGCTTGAGGAGAGGAGGTCGAAGAAGAGTTTGGCTGTAAGGATGCGGGCGAGATGTAGAAGACGAATGACTAGAGAGGGATTTATAGAACTGCAGACTCATAATGTGAGATGAAAGATTTGGAATAAAGAATTGGGAGAGGCTGAGATGTCACTAAGATGATGGTTGGAGAATGCTAGACTACTAGATTGTGTGAAGTAATAGATGCAAGACCGTAATGCGAGACATGTGAGGCGATAGATTTTGAGTACATTGAAATCTATAAAATAAAGTGATGGAACACAAGAATGATATAATTATTAGATTGTCATCATGATATATTTATTGTATATAATAAGTTAGACTTCTAGATGCAAGACTATAATGCGAGACATGTGAGACGATGGATTTTGAGTACATTGAAATCTATAAAATAAGGTGATGGAACACAAGAATGATATAATTATTAGATTATCACCGTGAGATTTTTATTATATATAATAAGTTAGAATTATAATAAAGTGAAACCGATCAAATAAATTTATAGAGGTGAGTTGTCGATTGAGTGAAGTAAAAGATGCAAGACCATAATGTGAGAGACATACGAGAGGATAGATTTTGAATACATTTAAAGCTATGAAATAAAGTGATTGAAGACAAGAATAATATAATTATCACAACCCTATCATGAGATATATTATATCATCAAACATTTAATATGTATCCATGATAAATGTCCCTTATGTATACATGAGTAAAATTTAATGCCCCTTATGTATTCACATATTTAATAAAATCAACCAAAATAACATTGTGAGCCAAGGAAAACAAGTCACACATTTAATATGTATCCATGATAAATGCCCATTAACACAATATTTAAAATTTTTGGACTTTCTGTTCTAGTTTGGACTTTTTTTTGGACCATATCCTCTCCACTCAACTTCACTTAGTGACACTACTACACACGCATCCTATTGCGACGTTTACGTACCGACGATTAGCGCCCACTTAGCGTTAATCATCGGTATAAAAATCGAGTGTCATAAATCGTCGCTATATAGCGACTTTTACTAAGCGTCGCTATATAGCGACGTTAGTAAAAGTCGCTATATAGCGACTTTTAAAGGTCGCTATATAGCGACACTGAGACAATATATTATAGCGACGTTTTACAGAGAGGTTTTTTTTTTTTTTAAGCCTTAAAATTTATTTTCTTCCAATGACAAAATTTTTTAAATTTTCATACATGTTTGAGCTCATAGAGAATTAAAAAATGAGAGCATGTACATCAAGCCTTTGAAGCTCATATATTCATGTCCAAGTTTGAGATGAGAAAAATCAAATTAAATAAGAGCATTTACATCAACTGTTTCATCTTGAGCCAAGTCTAAGGCGCCAAGCAAGTCTATCTCCAACTCTATACCGAGTTGATCTCCTATATCATCATCGTACTCTAGCATCGTACGTTCACCTAAAAGTATTTGATCATCTTCTTCAATTAAGCTTAAGTGTGGTGATTGATCTTGACGATTGTTATCTTCCTCGTCAATATCGTGATCTCCATCCTCCTCCCGTGCGATGTCATTATGCGCATCTTCCTCTTGCCTCATATGGTGATCTACATCTTCTTCACTAGATTCATTAATTGGATCCGGCATTGGTAGTGGCATCTCCATATCCACATCTCGATCTTCAAAAATCTGCTTACTTCGTGGTGCAACTTGGATCACGTACCACCATCTTGGATCAGAACGATCCGGATGAAAAACCACCTATATTGAAGATGAAAAATCACGTGCCAAATGTCGTCAATAATATATATATCAATGGACTTAAAAAATGAAAGCTTCGACTAATTAAATCATTAGTATGCACCTGCTCACAATGCTCGGGAAGAACAAAAGTATCACTTTCATCGGTCCAATGTTTGGTGGAGTCTATTGCAAAGAGACCGCTACCATCTTTTCTCACAGTCGCATGGGGACCGTTGTAAGTAGTTCTAAACCATTTTACATCAAGAATGAAAATAGTAAATCGTCTGAAATCAATTTCATAGATGTCGCGTATGGTTCCACAATAATCCAACTGTGAGGAGAGAAGATTGGTATCCGAAGCACTTGCTCGGCTATCTTGTGTGAAGTTAGCCATGACTCCACAATCATACGTGACTCTCTTTGAATCGATGCGTTCTACGCAAAAATGTCATCCATATGACCATAATGCACTGTACTTTTTGTACTGTAAAAGAGCATCATTAAAACAATGAAGATGCACCTATTTTATAGCATATATTGCCACAAATAATTACTTAATTACATCAAGAGATAAGAAACTTACATGCACCATACATCCAGATGATAACTCCTGCTCGCGCTCGTTTATTGTCTCTCCATCACGTTTGGCTTTACGTATAGCTAGTTGTAGCCAATCAAGTGACATGTGAGTAGGGAGAAGAGCTAGATCTCGTGGATATGGTTGTGATCGCCTGTACATTACTCTGAATCTCGTCCTTGCATTTATTCTTTCTGCTTTGGCCACTTCATATCTCTCAATCCACTTCTGCATCTCAGGGCTATTGAGGATACAAAACTTATTGAATTTCTCCATTTGCTCTTCGCTCATCTTTCTTTCAATCCCTTTTCCTTGGGGGACCTCGCCAATGATGCGATCATCATCCATGTTGTGCCAAGCTTGCGGCATATAAGGATCCGTGGATGCAAGAAACTCTGTGATATATACTAATGACTCTTGCACAAGCCATCCCTCTGCCATGCTTGCTTTTGGTCTTGCTCTTTGTCTTACAAACCCCTTTAAAGTTTTCATAAACCGCTCGAGAAAAAACATCCATCGATTATGAACGGTACCTGCTATAGCCACCTCATCAACTATGTGCACAAGCAAGTGGACTTGAGTTGTCATAATGCTTGAGGGAAAGTGCTTCTCAAGCAAGCATACGGCTTCGATGGATTCCACCCTAGCCTTCTCGATGCTCGATATAGAGGTCTCTTTTTGAGATATCCACCTATTTCACATGTCCATGCATATGTAAGATATTTGAGATATCCACCTATTTCACATGTCCATGAAGAAAATATATAATGCGAATTGATAGTAAGCATACCTCACAATACCATAGATCTTGAATATAGCATTTCTAACATCTTCTTGTAAGCACCCTTTTATTGTAATTGGAAGGATGAACTATCAAAGCAACAATGAATTATGTCAACAATATAACATAATAATAATTACGCTAATGCATCACTATTATCGGTACACTAATTCTACTTAGAATACCTGTAAGACCTTGTGCCAATCATGGGACTTGAGGCCACTAAGCTTATTGTCCTTTTAAAATGCTCCTTTCAAGCAATGCATGTACCCTGTCGGTGTTTGAAAAGAGGCAATGTCTGCCTTGATCGCTGCCTCCTCCCTCGTAGAGAGGATCCACGTTGCTTTCGGGAGGACAACTTTTCCTGAAGCATGCACTTGGGGCCACAAACGAGACATCCTATTCATAGCACGCAAGTCTTCTCGCACTCCTCTCGAGTCCTTGGAACCAACCAAGTGTGCCCAAATGGTAGCCCCCACATTCTTAAAGATATGCATGGGATCCAAGAGATGATTGATTTGTAACTGACCCCAATAAGGAAGCTCGTGAAAGATCGATAGCCTCTTCATACCAGGAGGAGGTTCCTCTCCATTCTCCCTCCAAGCTTGAATCCAATCACTTGCTTTCAAATATGATGGTGGTGGATCAAGCTGACCTCCACGTGCGAGATGGTCGAGCGGAAGGTATCGAGCATGACCTTCATAAACATTTTTCCTCATGTGTTTGGAGTAGCGTGCAAGCGATTTCAGAGCGGGTCCACAAACAGGACAAGCATGGTACCCACTTGTAACAAGTCCTGCATGCGTGCATGAATATGTTAGTACAAGACATGCGTGCAAAAGAGAGTAAAAATAGCATAATCCCTCATTGTACATGTAAAGACATAACCACGTACCTGCGCACTCTCCATATCCTGTGGGTAGTCATGCATGGTCCACATCAAGATACCCCTGACTAAAATATCATTGGTATGCCTAGGAGCTCTGGAAATATCAAAGACCTACACTCCTCTCCATAATATCTGTAACTCCTCTATCAAAGGTGCCATGTACACGTCCATGTTTTTTGCCTTGTACTTTCCTGGCACAAGTAGTGCAAGCATGAGGTGTCCCTTTTTTATTGTTAGCCATGGTGGGATATTGTAATTCACCACGACTATGGGCCATGTCGACCAAGATGTCGAGCATAACCCGAAAGGATTCATGCCGTCCATGGCTAGCCCAAGATGTAAGTTGCGTGGCTCTCTCGCCGGCCACTGATTATCTATGTGCTTCCAAGCTGCACAATCTGTGGGAATCCTCAATGTGTGATTAGTGGACCGATGAGATGCATGCCATGTCATCAACTCCGCTATGGATTTGCATCGAAACATGTGTTGTATTCTTGCAATGATGGGAAAGTGTCTTAAGACCTTTACCGGTATCCTCTCACCCTGCAAGTCATCTCTATATCGTTGTTCCCCACACTTTGGACAACTAGCCAAATCTCCATGCTCACGACGAAAGAGAATACAATCATTACGGCAAGCATGGATGGTATCATAATCCATACCCACCATTGTTAGCATCTTTTTCGCTTCATCTCTTGATGCGGGCATGGTATTTGGTGCAGGCAACATCTTTTGGAGCAACCTATGACAAAGACACTATCCAAATGATGATTCTCAAAACAAACAATATCCAAATAATGAGTCAATCAAATTAATGCAAGGGCTAACCTCATTAAGGCCGAGACACTTGTATCCGACCACCCATACTGTACTTGTAGATTCAAGATTGAGAGACAAGCACGTAGTTTAGACATCCTGGCACCCTCGTACAATTGTGTTGATTGCAACTCTCGCATTTTCACCTCAGACTCTGACATCACATGTACGTGGGATGTAGTGCCCCTAAAAATGGAATCCATCATGTCGACCATACCCTCGTCGTCATCCGGGAGACTATAGTCTTGTTGAAAGTGAGAAGGTATATGTGTACCCTCGTCACCCTCGTCATCCTGTCATAAGCTCATTCGTGTAAATAGAAGATCTTCTAATTCCGGGTATACAATAAGATTGCGAACTTAAATAGCTTTGACTTATCGATGATCCATCAACATGTGCAACACCAACGGGGGGTACTGGTTCCGGCTCCTCCCCATACATCCGCAAGTGGCGCATGATAATACGACATTGATGTCGTACTTCTCGCTTGCAATGAGTGCAATGACAATATAACCTCTCCGTAAGCCACTTCGTGCTCCCGGGCGTTGGCGCATCATCGGATGAGCTTCCACTCGTCCCTTCCATCTACACTTATAAAACCAAAACATAAGCATGAAGAGGAGATGTACACAATTATGAGCATAGCATGTTTAATTTGAGCTTCTCTTGAGGCTATATAAAAAGAATAACATCGCTATATAGTAAGGATTGAAACAAAAAATCCTATATAGTAAGGCTATGTAGTAAGAGGAGATATTGACAATTATAGGCATAGCATGTTTGAGCTTCACAAGAGGCCACACCAAAAAATAAACAGTAAGCGTCGCTATATAGCGACGCTCTGTTCCGTCGCTATATAGCGACGTTTTTAATTTAAAACATCGCTATATAGCGACGCTTTAAATTAAAAACATTGCTATATAGCGATGAATAAGCGTCGCTATTGTGGGTTAAAACCCGAAACGCCGAAACCCGCGGCGTTTTGCTCAAAGCTTTCCTAATCTCTCAAGTAAGCAACCCAAAATCTCCTCCCACCTATTTTCACTGACCTCCCATCTATTCCAAGCAACCTCCTCCTCTATTTCCCACTCCTCACCCTTCTCCTACCTCTTGTACACCCTCTCTCTCCTTTTTCCCTCTTTGGTTTCCAGAAAGAAAGTTCTTCAAAAGGTGAGTTTCTTTCAACAATGTAGGTTGTTTGTTTGTTAGCTTTGGTTTTGTGAGTGTTTCTACTTGTATTGCTAAAGTTTTAAACTAGTTTTCATGCTTGATTAGAAAGGATTGAAACAAAAACGAAATTTCAAGAAAGAAAGAAAGAAACTCACCTCTTCTTCCTGTATTTCTCTTCCTTCTCTTCCTTCTCTTCTCCTCAATCTCCTCCTTTCCTTGTCTCCTCAATCTTCTCTTTCCTTGTCTCCTTTCAAGAAGTTGCTTTTGTGATCTCCTCTTTCCACTAACATCTTATTTGAAAAAATGGGTTGTTTTCTCTCTTTTGTAGGGCCAGTCCACTACACCGAGCGGGACATACTCTCTCTTTTGTGGGCCGAGTCCACTACACCGAGCGGGACATACTTTTATAGGTAAGTGCTTCCTCTTCTTTCCATTTAAGCTTTTTGTTATTTGCATTGGCCTGCAGCTAGCGCCTTAAGCGCTAGCTGCAGTGATGGGCGTAGGAGCCCTCTCTTCCCCCTTCTCTTTTTCTCATTTTTCCCCCTTCTCTTTTTTCCCTCTTCTCTTATTCTCTCTTTACCCCTTCTCTCTTTCCCCCTCTCTCTTTTCCCTTCTCTCTTTCCTTTCCCCCTTATTCTCTATTTCCTTTCCCTCTTATTCTCTTATGCTTATGCTTCTCTCATTCCCCCTTCTCTATTTCCCCCTTCTCTCATTCGCATAAGCTCTTTTTCCGCATGAGCATAAGCTCCTTCTCTATTTCCGCATGAGCATAAGCATGAGCTTATGCTTATGCTTATGCTTATGCTTAAGCATAAGCATGAGCATAAACTCATGCTTATGCTCATGCATGAGCATGAGCTTATGCGTAAGTTTCCGCATAACCTCCTTCTCTTTTCCTGCATAAGCTCCTTCTCTATTTTCGCATGAGCATAAGCTCCTTCTCTTTTTCCGCATGAGCATAAGCATGAGCTTATGCTCATGCATGAGCATGAGCTTATGCGTAAGTTTCCGCATAAGCTCCTTCTCTCTTTCCGCATAAGCTCCTTCTCTAGTTCCACATGAGCATAAGCATGAGCTTATGCTTATGCTTATGCTTATGCTTAAGCATAAGCATGAGCATAAACTCATGCTTATGCTCATGCATGAGCATGAGCTTATGCGTAAGTTTCCGCATAAGCTTATGCAGAAATAGAGAATGAGAGAAGCTTATGCTTCTCTCATTCTCTTTTTCCGCATAACCTCCTTCTCTTTTCCCGCATAAGCTCCTTCTCTATTTCCCCATGAGCATAAGCTCTAAGCATAAGCATAAGCATAAGCTCATGCTTATGCTCATGCATGAGCATGAGCTTATGCGTAAGCTTCCGCATAAGCTCCTTCTCTCTTTCCGCATAAGCTCCTTCTCTATTTCCGCATGAGCATAAGCATGAGCTTATGCTCATGCTTATGCTTAAGCATAAGCATAAGCATAAGCTCATGCTTATGCTCATGCATGAGCATAAGCATAAGCTCATGCTTATGCTCATGCATGAGCATGAGCTTATGCGCAAGTTTCCGCATAAGCTTATGCGGAAATAGAGAATGAGAGAAGCTTATGCTTCTCTCATTCTCTTTTTCCGCATGAGCATAAGCATGAGCTTATGCTTATGCTTATGCATAAGCATAAGCATAAGCATAAGCATAAGCTCATGCTTATGCTCATGCATGAGCATGAGCTTATGCGCAAGTTTCCGCATAAGCTTATGCGGAAATAGAGAATGAGAGAAGCTTATGCTTCTCTCATTCTCTTTTTCCGCATAAGCTCCTTCTCTCTTTCCGCATAAGCTCCTTCTCTATTTCCGCATCCGCATAAGCATGAGCTTATGCTTATGCTTATGCTTAAGCATAAGCATAAGCATAAGCTCATGCTTATGCTCATTCATGAGCATGAGCTTATGCGCAAGTTTCCGCATAAGCTCCTTCTCTATTTCTGCATAAGCTCCTTCTCTATGTCCGCATGAGCATAAGCTCCTTCTCTCTTTCCGCATGAGCTCCTTCTCTCTTTCCGCATGAGCTCCTTCTCTATATCCGCATGAGCATAAGCATGAGCTTATGCTTATGCTTATGCTTAAGCATAAGCATAAGCATAAGCTCATGCTTATGCTCATGCATGAGCATGAGCTTATGCATAAGTTTCCGCAAGAGCTTATGCGGAAATAGAGAATGAGAGAAGCTTATGCTTCTCTCATTCTCTTTTTCCGCGTAAGCTCCTTCTCTATTTCCGCATGAGCATAAGCTCCTTCTCTCTTTCCGCATGAGCTCCTTCTCTCTTTCCGCATAAGCTCCTTCTCTTTTTCCGCATGAGCATAAGCATGAGCTTATGCTCATGCGGAAAAAGAGAAGGAGCTTATGCGTAAGTTTCCGCAAGAGCTTATGCGGAAATAGAGAATGAGAGAAGCTTATGCTTCTCTCATTCTCTTTTTCTGCATAAGCTCCTTTTCTATTTCCGCATGAGCATAAGCTCCTTCTCTCTTTCCGCATGAGCTCCTTCTCTCTTTCCGCATAAGCTCCTTCTCTATATCCGCATGAGCATAAGCATGAGCTTATGCTTATGCTTATGCTTAAGCATAAGCATAAGCATAAGCTTATGCTTATGCTCATGCATGAGCATGAGCTTATGCGTAAGTTTCCGCAAGAGCTTATGCGGAAATAGAGAATGAGAGAAGCTTATGCTTCTCTCATTCTCTTTTTCCGCATAAGCTCCTTCTCTATTTCCGCATGAGCATAAGCTCCTTCTCTCTTTCCGCATGAGCTCCTTCTCTCTTTCCGCATAAGCTCCTTCTCTATATCCGCATGAGCATAAGCATGAGCTTATGCGTAAGTTTCCGCAAGAGCTTATGCGAAAATAGAGAATGAGAGAAGCTTATGCTTCTCTCATTCTCTTTTTCCACATAAGCTCCTTCTCTCTTTCCGCATAAGCTCCTTCTCTATTTCCGCATGAGCATAAGCTCCTTCTCTATTTCCGCATAAGCTCCTTCTCTATTTCCCCCTTCTCTCATTCTCTATTTCCTCATAATCCCTCATTGTACATGAGCATGAGCTTATGCGTAAGTTTCCGCAAGAGCTTATGCGGAAATAGAGAATGAGAGAAGCTTATGCTTCTCTCATTCTCTTTTTCTGCATAAGCTCCTTCTCTCTTTTCGCATAAGCTCCTTCTCTATTTCCACATGAGCATAAGCATGAGCTTATGCTTATGCTTATGCTTATGCTCATGCATAAGCATAAGATAAGCATATGCTCATGCATAAGCATAAGCTCATGCTTATGCTCATGCATGAGCATGAGCTTATGTGCAAGTTTCCGCATAAGCTCCTTCTCCATATCCGCATGAGCATAAGCATGAGCTTATGCTTATGCTTATGCTTAAGCATAAGCATAAGCATAAGCTCATGCTTATGCCCATGCATGAGCATGAGCTTATGCGTAAGTTTCCGCATATGCGTGAGCATATGCGGAAATAGAGAATGAGAGAAGCTTATGCTTCTCTCATTCTCTATTTCCGCATATGCCGAAACATGAGCATAAGCTTATGCTCACCCATGAGTATAAGCATAAGCTCATGCGGAAAAAGAGAAGGAGCTTATGCGGAAATAGAGAATGAGTTTCCGCATAAGCTCTTTCTCTTTTTCCGCATAAGCTCTTTCTCTTTCTCTTTTGCGTGAGCATATGCAAAAATAGAGAATGAGAGAAGCTTTTGCTTCTCTCCTTCTCTATTTCCGCATATGCGAAAACATAAGCATAAGCTCATGCTCACCCATGAGCATAAGCATAAGCTCATGCGGAAAAAGAGAAGGAGCTTATGCGGAAATAGAGAATGAGTTTCCGCATAAGCTCTTTCTCTTTTTCCGCATAAGCTCTTTCTCTTTCTCTTTTGCGTGAGCATATGCGGAAACATGAGCATAAGCTCATGCTCACCCATGAGCATAAGCATAAGCTCATGCGGAAAAAGAGAAGGAGCTTATGCGGAAATAGAGAATGAGTTTCCGCATAAGCTCTTTCTCTTTTTCCGCATAAGCTCTTTCTCTTTCTCTTTTGCGTGAGCATATGCGGAAATAGAGAATGAGAGAAGCTTATGCTTCTCTTCTTATCTATTTCCGCATATGCGGAAACATGAGCATAAGCTCATGCTCACCCATGAGCATAAGCATAAGCTCATGCGGAAAAAGAGAAGGAGCTTATGCGGAAATAGAGAATGAGAGAAGCTTATGCTTCTCTCCTTCTCTTTTTCTGCATAAGCTCCTTCTCTTTTTCCGCATGAGCATAAGCATGCGGAAACTCATTCTCTATTTTATGCATAAGCTCCTTCTCTATTTCCGATGCCTATGCTTAAGCATAAGCTCATGCTTATGCTCATGCATGTGCATGAGCTTATGCTTAAGTTTCCGCATGAGCTTATGCTCATGCATGTGCATGAGCTTATGCTTAAGTTTCCGCATAAGCTCATGCTTATGCGTGAGCTTATGCGGAAATAGAGAATGAGAGAAGCATAAGCTCATTCTCTATTTCTGCATAAGCTCATTCTCTATTTCCCACTCTATTTCCCCCTTCTCTCATTTCCCCCTTCTCTCCTTCTCTATTTTCCCTCCTCTCTTTCCCCTTCTCTATTTCCCCCTTCTCTCATTCTCTATTTCCTCATTCTCATTCTTTTCTTTCCTTTACATCTTCTTTCCCTCTTATCTTTCCCTCTTCTTTCCCTCTTTCCTTTCCCTCTTCTTTCCTTTCCCTCTTCTTTCTTCTTGCCTATGCCTATGCCTATGAGAATGCTCATGTTTGTTTTTTGTTTTCTGTTTTCGTGTTTGTGTCTATGTTAGACATGGGATCACGTCGCTCATCGGACGAGTACGGACAGCCTCGCAGGAGGAGAGCTCACGATCTATATGCTCCAGAGGACTTTGATTCCTCTCAGGCGACTACCCCGAGGACTACCCCTGGTCCAACTCCTCTCGGTCCTAGCACTGTGACTACCCCTAGTCCGACCCCTCTTCCACGTAGCACTGCGACTACCCCTCAGGGGACTCCTTTGCTAGCCGTGCATGGCTTTGTTGGGACTCCCGACGAGTTTGTAGCGCAGATGAGCGATGAGGAGGTAGCGAGATTCTTCTCTCTGCTCTCTCAGAGGACCTCCGCAATTCCTTCCCCTACACCGACGGGTGGACGTACAGCCCAGCCATCCCCTCGTGCCCCTTCGACCACGGGATCATCACCGGCGCATGCCTGCCACAAGGGAAGGAAGAGTAGGATGGGCGGCTCATGTTGTGCTGACTCAGGAGATGTAGACGAGTCAGCACACTCACGCTCCTTTAGGTCTCCACTTGGTCCGGAGACACAGTATCAATCAGGTCCCTTTCCCTCTCCTACTCCCACAGCTACTCCTCGATCCGGAAGCGGTCGCACAGCTTCCACTCCTTCAGACTCTGCTACCGTCAGTCCCCCTTACTCATCAGGGGATCTCTCCTATCAAATCACATCTGCCGGTAGAAGACAAAAAGGGCAAAGCAGTGATGGCCGCCATGAGGCGGTTGATGAGTCATCACTTCAAGAGTGGCATAAATATCGATTGGCGGTATCAAGATGCCCAAAAGAAGCAGGCGGTGATCGATGAGTTAAAACAAAGATATTCTAATCCGCCAAATGTGGAGTTTAATAACAATTATATGCTCGAGCGCATGGGTTTGGTCCTAAAGCATCGCAGATCAACCATGCGTACTTCCATTAGAAAGGGGTTGGCTAAACCCAGCTGGGCAGACAAAGCTGATTGGAAGTACTTCAAGAAGCAACATAGGGACCATCCCGAAATGTTCGAGGGTCAGAGGAGGGCTGCGAAGAGACGGCTGGACGTCGTAGGTACTTCGCACTTTGGTGCAGGCAGACGGTATGTGTTCGAGGCAACCGTGGTAAGTTTACTTCTTTCCATTTAATGTATTGTTCTATTTGTTTTACTTACATATTACATGCACTTTAGCTAACTCTAACTCTCGTAAATTAGATCCACAGCAAGCTGCGATGGGTCGTCTTCCTACGAATGCAGAGACGCGGCGCGCATTTCGGATAGGAACCAAGCCGTGGTTCATTGAGCAAGAGGCAATGGGAGCGACAGTCGATTGGGCTGAGGTGGCTGCTCGCACGGTATAAGTTTACTCCTACTTGTAATCTCACTTTTTAATTTAAGTTCCAATCTAATTTTCGATTTATATGGTTCACTCTTAGGGTCAAAGCTCAAGTGTCCCATCATCAGAGACGAGCGATCAACAGGGGCAAGGATCGGACGCAGGTGCCGAGGACGAGGGAGAAGACGCAGGTGTTGGGGACGAGGGAGAAGATGCAGGTGCCGAGGACCAGGGAACCAACAAGACGATTCGGATTCGGATTCGGATTAGTAGTGGTAGTAGCATTTTGTATATCCGCTCGTTAGAGCAATTTTGTATCGCCCTTTCACAGGGTAATTTTGTTTCAAACACAGTTGTATATGTATATGCATTTCTTCCTCATCGTTCACAAGAACAATTTTGTATCACCCTGCAAGCAAGAGAAATTTTGTTATAAAAAACTTTCTTTTGTAATTACAAAAAAAAAAGGATTAGTGGGGCTAAACAGGGCCAAAAGGACGCCCTGTTTAGCCCCACTAACCCTTTTTTTTTACTTTTGTTAATCGTCGCTATATAGCGACGTTTACCAGTGTCGCTATATAGCGACGATTAACAGAGTCGCTATATAGCGACGTTTTTATCATCGCTATATAGCGATGTTTGCATCGTCGCTATATAGCGACGATTAACAACGTCGCTATATAGCGACGGTTTATAGCGACGCTCCTTTTCCGACGATTTTAATGACTTTTATAGCGACCTTTGCGCCCGTGAAAAAAAAAAAATTTAATGTAAAAAGCGTCGATATTTCCGTCGGAAAATGGCCTATGCCTTGTAGTGTGAGCTCAAAAATTGGGTTTTTTAGAGCACTAAATGGGTCACTTATATACAAATATGGCCTTATTAAGCTAAAAAGTCAAGTGGTAACCTCTAATTAAAAAAAAGAAGGCTCAATGAAGCTATAATTCCCAAACTTGTGCATGGTGCCCCCATCCAATAACTATAATAATAATAATAGTAGTCTCCTAACTCTAGTTCAATTTTCACAATATGAAGTGAAAATATGACACCATATGAAAAGAGTTTGTTGAATTCAACATATAAGTGGTAAATAGATACACCATTTTTTTTAAAAAAAAGTGTTTGTTGAATTCAATATGTAAGTAGTATATAGATACACTCTTTTTTTGAAAAACAAACCATACAATACATTATCTTATTGGTGGTGTATAGATACACCATTTGTCTGGAAAAAAGCATACAAAACATTATCTTATGCATCTGAATCTCGTTCAGAGTCATCAGAATCACGTAATGTATTTGCGCTTGATGGGTCAAGTCTTGCCAAATGATGTTTAATATGGACACGACTTGGATCAAGGATTGTGATATATTTTTCAACATTATATCCATGCTTCTTTTTAAAACTTCATGTCCTCAATTTCCAGCAATGAATAATGCTACTGACTTCAATCTCTGTTAATCCCTCATTATTTGAAACCCATTCACATTTCTTTTGCAAGCATCCCTCATAGAGTTGTTTTATTGTATATCTTCTTGGGAGATTTTTCAATGCTTTGGTTCATATCATAAAGTTGTGAATGTTATAGGAGTTCCCTTGTCATCCCTTTCTATCTTAGCAACCTTTGCAACCCAAATTGGGCCACCTTGGTCATCCAACTCTGAACATGGATCAGATGGCCAAACTGCAACAAATAGACCCTCTTCAATCTCATTAGATGGTATAAACTCTGGTAAGATTTACAGTCTCCCTTCCTACCACAATATTTTTGAGGTAAAAGGCATTCCTCTGCTTCCTCCATATCTACTAACATATTTATATCCAAAGGAAAACTTGGTGACCTAGCTTGTTTTGGCCAAAAGGATTCATAGTATTCAATGCTCATTAAGTTTTCTTGTTTTTCTAAAGATTGGATAAGTGCTTCAATTGATTTACACAACAAGACAAAGCACCCATAGATGCGCGCACAGATGCGTTTCATGAACTAAATAAAAAACTTACGGGCACGTCTATTTGCGTGTATATTTTCACGTCTGGAGACCCGCATCTAATTGCGTGTCTATATATTAGACACACGCACGTATAGACACGCAGTTAGACGCTTAAATAGACCGCTTATAAACGCGTTTATAGACGCACATATAGACGCAATTCGAACAGACAGACACGTATATAAACGCGTTTTTAAACGCATTGATAGACGCACTTTATTTTTTTTATTTTAAATTTTACAGAATGCTGTGTATGTTGTGTATGCTATATAGTTACAAGAATCCCATATCCACATTGTGTAATTCAATTCTTACAGCCAACCGCATTTTAATTACAATTCCAAATAAAACATTACAACTGCAAAACGCAATAAAATTGAAAGCTCAAAAAGTGCTTGCATATACATATAGCACGAAGCTCAGCCATGTCATGTGGCTTTAAGTACAAAAAATAAGAGGAGTGTATAGACAAGAGGCACAAAGCCAAGCCAGTGGCTTTAAGTACAAAAAAGAGTAGCTAGCACTACTTGTACGACTAATCTATGTTCTCCAGGTCCTCGTTCCCTTCCACGCTCCCTTCTGTGCTCCCTTCTGCACCTCCTTCCTCCTCTTCCTCATCGTCTTGTGCACGGGCCTGTAAACAAGGGACAACATATATCAATGTATGAAAAATCAAATCTTTACTTATAATTTTGGCATTATTTAATTACTTTCAAATACCTGGGGGGCTGCTCCAGTAGCTCAGGTATACTGCTCCTCAGTAATCAACCCGTCATCATAGAAGTGCCTCCATGTATCTCCTCTGCTGCGATGGTGGCGGTGGTAGGCTGTCTCCACAGGAGTAGGGTATCTGCCCACGATCTCAAGCTGCATGAACGCGACACACTTTGCGGAGGGATTAGTACAAAGGAACAACCTCCTAATAAACTACATAAGCAATATAATTTGAGATCGATACTTACAAATTGGGCCTCCCATGATTCAACACCCCCTGCTCCAAAATGCGCGCTTCCATATTCCTCCATCTGGATCCTCCGTGCCTCCACGTGCTGCAGATTGGGGTCCTCCCTCGCTGACTTCATTGCTTTCTTCCACTCATGCTTATGAGCGGTGTGGGGCCGGCCCCTTGGTGGTTGACCTGCCTCAAGCCTGGCAAGCTCCACTAGTGCCTGCCTCTTAAGCGAAGATCTTTTATTGCTAAGTATCGTAACAATCTTTGACTTCCCCCATTTATCTGTGAACTGGCGATTGGGGGGGTTAGGATACCTAGAGCGAACAGTAGCGAGGGTCTCATCAGCCAACCTCTTTGGGTGGTCTTTGTAGTGGATAAAGCAATCTCTGTAATTGTTAGCAATTACAGAGCGCATGAAGGCCATGATGTCCTTCCCCCGCGCATCCATCAAGATGCCTCCTGTCTGAGTGATGTCATAATAAATCGTACCATCACCCAGAGGCATGTCTAAATCATCTCAATCATCATCCTCCCCACCGCCACATGGCCCAAAGTACTGTGCCATGCATCCCCCACCGCTCTCCCTGCTACTACGCCTGCTACCCTATCGTGTCAAGCTCGTACGCTAGAGCCACTCGTAGCTGGGGACTACACGGGACTACACTGACCACTCGTAGCTGGAGAACCGAGTCTCGACGGCACAGGAGTACGTCGACGGCTCGTCGAGACAGAAGGACCTCCTGACGGCATGGTGGAAGGGGCATAAGACGGGATGGTAGAAGGGACATAAGACATCATGGGGGAAGGGACATAAGACGGTACGGGGGAAGGCGCATAAGACGGCAGTGCTGCCTCCGCTGGGGTGATCTCAGGCGGTGTGGGGTGGCTTGGAGTCTGTAGTGCCGACTCCTGGGGAGTGTTTAGAGTACCCGTCATATACTAGTATAACTCCGTAGGAGTAGGAGGGTGCCCTAAAAGATTATATAAGTCCTTCCAAATAGATTCCCGGGGATCAGGTGAGTTGGAAGCCCTTCTTGGCCACATGTTGAACTGGAAAAAAGGAAAAAAATCTATTACTGATGAGCTGAGAAGAAAGGGGAAGAAAAGAGAGGCTTACTGTCAGAGCACGTCTATAGCGGCACACTAAAAAGCAGGTTTAAAAGCCGCGTCTAATAGCGCGTCTATAGGCACGTCTAAATACACAGAGTAGATGCGCGTTTAGATGCGACTATAGACGTGCTACAAAGTTTAAATTAAACATTTAAAGAAGAGTAAATTTGGTGGGTTGTTTGTTTGTAGGATGTCTTCATCTTCAACAAGTAGCTCCAGTGAGGATGAATCCCTCCGTATCCACCATCGTGAAATGTGGTTGGAGCAAAAAATCAAATGTCTGTGTGATCGATGTCAAGCAAACATGTATCGTGCATGCAGGATTACACTCAATCATATCTCAAAGTATGGAGAATGGGATGTGACCCTAAACAAGGTAAGGGTTTGTAAGTTAAGGTTGATTGAGATACCTATGGGTGTTCATATGTTTGAGTTATGATCCCGTTTTAATTTGATACAGGATGCAGTGCCACACCCGCATATGTTACCCTATGCTCGTCGTGAGAAGGCGAAGCATCAGCGATATGAGGTGGGATCTTCAGGAGGGACCATTATGGATGCATGGAGTGATGGTGATAGTAGCCCTCCACCATTACCTCATGAAGCCATGGAGGAGGAGGTGTTTGATGATATGGTGCGGGATTTATATGTCCATCAAGGGAGGGATAATAGCATGGAGTAGGATGATCTTTTTACTGCAGCATCGACTCCACTATTTGAGGGGTGCACATTCTCTATTCTACGTGCCTCCCTTGAGTTACTAAACTTGCAAACCATCTATGGATGGAGCAATGCAAGTTTGAATGCACTACTCAAGTAAGCTTTAAAGTCGATTTTGCAAACATGGTGAATTATGCTAGTGGGTCAATTACTCGAATGCAAGTCCTCATTTATGGTCTTCACGTGCAGGCTATTGTGTAAAATGCTTCCAAGGGAGAATAAACTACCGACCCCAAGAGATATGGCAAGGCAACATGTGACCTCTCTTGGAGGATTAGATTACAAGCGCATCCATGCATGTGTCAACGATTGCGTTTTGTTTTGTCGAGGTTTCGTGGACTACATAAGGATGCAAGAGAGTGTCCTACTTGTGGAGAGGCAAGATATAGAGCAGATCTCAAAACCTTGGACGTGCCTCGTAAGGTATTGCGACATTTTCCCATAATCCCTCGCATCCAACATATGTTCTTTTGCGTGCTTAATGGTGATGTGATGAAAAGATGGGTGACAAGATATGAGGATGCAAAGGCAAGAAGACAAGAAGAAAGAGCCCTCTTTCATACACACCACGGATTTCGTGTGCCATACCCTCATCAACTAAGAGCACTTCCAAAGGATATTCATGTGGATTGGCTACTTGATGAAATGGAGAAAGCAGAGAAAGACGAGGGGATGCATATCACAATGGAAGAATGGGAGTATGCTAGGGGATGCATGAGCAAGGTCGGTATATAGAATGTTATGTATAAGTTAGGAGCTTTTTATAATTTAGATTGCTTATTTAATTGATTTTTTCTTGGTGTAGGGCACTATGTTCAATGCTATATGGTGTGAGGGCAAGCATTTTTGAACACAATGGATTGATGATAAGAGAAACACACAAGATTGCGGCATCATTGCTAGCTTTGAGGGAGCCAATGGAGCCATGGATGATTATTGTGGCATAATCCAAGATATTATTATGCTTGACTTTCGACGCTTCTTTGTGTATGTTTTGGATATAAAGTGGTTTAAGGATGTGGTGGAAAGAGGCCCTAATGCAACAATCAAACACCATGCAAGTGGCTTTGTAACTATTGACTCCACAAAGTTTTGGCAAAGTAGAAAGGACACACTAGTACTACCACATCAATGTGAACAGTTACTGTGCACACATATAAAAATACTCGCTTTTAAATATTCGATGCAAGAAAAGTAACAGGATTGTATTTGTGTTTGAATTAGGTTGTCTATCAACAATGGTGGATAATAATAGATGGTGGCATGTCATACCTATTATGCCACATTCCAAAGTGATGTATAGTACATTTACTAATATGGAGCATATGGAGGATGATCATGGCCATGGACGCGATGATGACCGTGATACGAGAGAGGAGGATGATCATGAAATAGGAGATACAGATATTGAGGCCATTACCCGTGAGGACGAGCCTACCATTCGAGATGCTGATTTCGATGAGCACATGAGTAGCACAAGTAGTAGTGGGTTGAATGTATTTGTAGATCTAAACACTTGTTTGCATTTGAAGTAGATAGTTTGGCAAGGGTTGATTTCATTGAGGATGAGATTGAACCGTAGCCCCATAATTGATATTGGCAACACTATTTTACATATTGTCTCATTCTCCTCATCTCACTTAATTCTTGTATATGTGGGCTTGCAAAAAATTATATGCTTTGGTAATCATGGGTAATGTTGGGAAAGCAATGATGTACACCAAAATCTCACTTTCTGTATTCTTTGGTTTGCATCTATCTACGCATCTCAATGCACGTCTGATTCTCAGTGTAAATGCGCAAATAAACGCACTAATACACGCGCTAATAAACGCGCTAATACACGCACAAATAAATGCGCTAATACACGTGCAAATAGACGTGTTAATAAACGCAATGTTAGATGGGCCCGTATTTTCTGAGGTTAGATGCGCACGTAGACGCGGTAATTTACGTGCAAATAGACGAGCTTATAGATGCACATTTAGACGTGCCCGTAATTCCTCTACTAAAGCAATGCCTATAGATGCGCTCGCTATTTTGCGTGTCTACCAAGCGCGTCTATAGTTGCTTTGTGTTGTTGTGTGTTAATTGTCTCCAAATTCTTAGTTGATTGCTCAGTAAATTTTTGCATCATACTTTGAAGATATTTAATGAAGGCTTTCAAGCCTTTCATTTCATCTACATCAAGTGATTTGTTTTTTGCAAGAACAAATCTAGTTTCCTCCAATGGAATTATTCATTGTGATAAAGCATATGACTCACTCCATAAATGATCTCCATCTATTGTGTAGTGCTTCCATTGCATCACTGGAATATTGTTACGCATGTGAAACCAAAAGTAGTGTGGATTTATGTGTCCTACTAGGGCATCATCTCCTGTTTGTAAATGTGGATCTATGAATGCTCTCCAATCTACCATCCTCTCTAAGATAGCCACTTCTAATTCTTCCTTGCGAGACCCTCCAATTTTTTTCCAAATTCGAAATAGCATATCCTCCATTGTCAAAACATCCATTGAATTCAACTCACCAGAGATAACACTGAAGACTTGATCTATGTCTTCATGTGCATGGCCGACAAGAAGAAAGCCAACTTACACTTCTTCAAATATTTTCAAACCAACCAGCATAGAGCATAAAGCAAATATATATTTATTCTTATTCTCTCTCCAACAATTATTAGCTTGTATTCGCAAGGTGTTAGGTAAACATCCGTGAGCATCTCTAACCTTTCTTATTGCTTTCGTGATTGATGTAACAACCTGGTTACTATCATGGTCATGCAAACTATCAATCCATACAGCACAAAAGATTCAGTATCCATGTACTAATACTCCACACAAGTGTGTTTTTAGTCCACATTTGCCATCCAATGCCGGTGGGATACATCTATATTGTGGCAAAGTTGTATTCTAGTCCATGCCATCAATGGTGATGCACATGGACTTATCAACATGTGAAATGGCTTCCTTTCTCCAAGAAGCATACAACTTTTGAGCATCGTGCACATGACGTAAATGGATTGATCACCATTTAACATATCTTCCTTGTTGCTGCTAACATTTAGTATGTTCAATGGCATTTTTTAATTCATCACATGTCTTACATTTTGACATCCTTTGCTTTGATGGTGTCTTGACATCGCAAAAATCTCTACGCCAAATTTTGTACAAGGTTGACCGTGAAATCATGTTCTCGTCTGTGTCTTGTAAAGTTTTATTAAGAGTTTCTAGGACGACCTTCTTTGTAATTCCCAAAGGAAGATGTTGTTGACATTTGACATGTCCATCTAGCATTGTTTGTTGAAGATGAGGCTATGGTAATGCATGGTCTTCAAGAACTTGCTTTAATGTTGCGGTTGCATTTATAGTGCTTCCATGGCATTTAAGCTTGTAGGTATTTCCATGAATTGTATGAACCACTTTTTCTTTCACCTCTTCCCAGATGGTCCAGTATGTGCCATGGGATAGTCCAGTTAACCATTGATATCCTCGATTGCAAATGGGTCTCCCATTAACCATGGGTTTAAATCTAGGTTTACAGTGTCTTGTACTCAAATCTTGATCAGTGCCTTGATGAAGAAAGCATGAAAACTCTTGAAGAAAATAGTTATGTCTATTAGGCATTGGCTTACTCTAAATACCAAGGCGTATAACTGCACAATCATCTTTCCCAACTTTTCTAATGCAAAGTCTCTTGCAACAAACTCGCATAAGAATTCTTTCCATATTCTCCTTGGATAACATTACATGTCTCTTTGGTTCTGGATTTGATGCCATGATTCTTCGCCTCTTCACACTCACTATAATCAAGTGCTATGTGGGCTTGAGAATTATTTGATGCCTTATAATATCCTGGAAATGCCAATCTAGTAGACATGTTCATTGATGTCAATTTGTTGCCAATACCTCTTGAATTTTGTGGTTGAACTCTTTCTCCTTCATAACTCAATATTCTCCCATCTATATTCTCTGGCATGCTAGCAACAATATTATGAACAACATGACAAGTCTTAGATTCTCTATCCCCTTTGCCCTACATTTGAGTGGTAACATCATTATCATTGTCACTAATATCATCAATTCCTGTTATTGCATCACTTATCCCATCGATCTTTGCATCTATTTTTCTTTGTGGTCCGATCTTATTATTCTCAACACAAGACAAGTCTTCTATATCAGTAAACATGTTTGAGTCACTTGCAGCACAGGACAAGTCTTCTATACCAGTGAGCCTGTTCGAGTCATTTGCAACACAAGACAAGTCTTCTATACCAGTGAACCTGTTTGAGTCACTTGCAACACAAGACAAGTCTTCTATACCAGTGAGTATATTTAAGTCACTTGCAATACAAGAAACCTTTTCTGCATCAACATCTATTACTATAATGTCCTCGATACTTGGGAGCATGCCACTATGATACTCTTGATCACTACTATGGCTTCTTATCAAATTGGATCCCATTTGTGTTATAGTCATTTTCTTCTGATAATATTATGTTGTGTCTTCCATGACATTGAAGGAAACTGTCTTGGGCAAACTTGATTTCAAGAAAGCTAACCCCCATTTACAAGTACTATGAACTTGTAGATGAGACGTAGTATTACGGACATCTAGATGTGAAGTACTATCCATTGCATTTTGAATGACACCTGCACTAGTCAACTTAATTATCTCCACCATACAAAGAAAACTCTGAGCATAGCCCTTAAAGTTGCTAATTGCTAAAACTTCTCTGGAGTAAGATAACATCTCTACTTTTTCCCCCTCAAAATAAGTTTTCTTGATATCTTGAAAGTATGTCTTTGGAACAATTTTGTCTTGGTCCTAGAGCGTTCTGTGTGCTTGCATATTAAATATGTCACATTGTAAGATATCTTCCAATGTTTTAAAGTCTCCATGTGGATATTTTAAATGTACTTCAAGACTTACAATGTTGGTGATTATCACTACACATTTTCTCTCACCACAATGTTGGAAATGACACACATTCATAGGATCAAGGCTATGAATTCGTCCAAAAGCCACCACTTCATTCTTCTTATATAACACCACATCCATACCCTCTTTTAGGATGAATACCTATTTTATGTACAAAAATAGATTAGTAACTCAAAAAAAGACACAATAAATAATCATTGAGCTTATTATTACTTTAAACTTTAAACAATTAATACCAAAACATCTTAACAACCGTAAATCCTAAACTTTAAATATTTAATCACCCTAAACCCTAAATCCTAAACTCCGAAACACTAAATCCTAAACCCTAAAGCCTAAACTTAAAACTCTAAATCCTAAATCCTAAATCCTTAACCCTAAAACCTAAACCCTAAACCCTAATCCTAAAATACAACCAAAATTTAATGAATTTTTTCAATTTGTGCAATAGGTTGGATATATCCCCCAACCTATTGCTTGAGCAATAGGTTGGGGGGTATATCCAACCTGTTGCACAAATCAAGAAACCTGTTGCTTGAGCAACAGGTTGGGGGATATATCCAACCTGTTCCACAAGTCAAGAAAATTCTTGATTTGTGCAACAGGTTGGATATAAGAATTTTCTTGACTTGTGGAACAGGTTGGATATATCCCCCAACTTGTTGCTCAAGCAATAGGTTGGGGTCCCCAGGTTGGATATATCCCCTAACCTGTTGCTTGAGCAACAGGTTGGGAGGTATATCCAACCTAAATTTTTGGACTTGTGCAACAGGTTGGATATACCCCCCAACCTATTGCTCAAGCAACAGGTTGGGGGATATATCCAACCTGTTGCACAAATCAAGAAAATTCCTTGATTTTTGCAATAGGTTGGGTGCACCATTAACCTATTCCACTTGCAACATCTTGGGGGATATATCAAACCTATTGCACAAATTGAAAAAAATCATTAAAATTTGGTTGTATTTTAGGGTTAGGGTTTAGGGTTTCGGATTAAGAATCTAGGGTTAAGGATTTAGGGCTTAGGATTTAAGATTTAGTATTTAGGTTTTTGGGTTTATGATTATGATTTTAGGGTTTAGGGCTTGGGGCTAAGGGTTTAGGATTTAGGGTTTAGGGTTTAAGATCTAGGGTTTAGGGTTTAGGGTTAAGGATTTAGAATTTAGCATTTAGGGCTTAGGGTTTATGATTATTGTTTTAAGGTTTAGGATTTAGGGTTTAGGTTTCAGGGTTTAGGGTTTAGTATATAAGGTCATGAGCTTAAAGTCTAGAATCTAGGGTTTAGGATCTGGAAATTAGGTTTTAGAATTTAAGCTATAAGTATATAAGGTCATGAGAAAAGAGAGAAAAGAGAGGGGAAAAGAGAGCAAATGCATATGCATATGAAAAGAGTTAAAAAGAGATGAAAGAGAGAGGAAAAGACAGGGAAAAAGAAGAGAAGGACGCGATTGAAAGAGAGAAAGAGAGAATAAAAAAGAGACGAAGAGAGAATAAAAAAGAGGGGAAAAGAACTCAAGAGAGGAGAAAAGAGAGAAGAGAGGATGAAAGGGTAGAAGGAAAAGAGAGGAAGAGAGATAGCATATGCTTATGCTTATGCATGGGCATATGAGCATATGCTCATGCATAAGCATAAGCATATGAGCAACAACATACGTAAATGCAAGAGAAGGAAAAGAGGAGAGAAGGGAAAAGAGAGGGTAAAAGAAGAGAAATCATGTGCTTATGCTTATGCATGAGCATATGAGCATATGCTCATGTATCTACTTTACGATATGAGCATAAGCATATGCAAATGCATATGCCTATGAAAAGAGAGTAAAGAGGATGAAAGAGAGGGGAAAAGAGAGGGAAAAAGAGAGGGGAAAAGAATAGGGGAAAAGAAAAAAAGAGAGGAAAAAAGAGAGGGAAAAAGAGGAGGAAGAGGGGAAAAGAGAAGGAAAAAGAAGAGGGGAAAATAAGAAAAGAGTGGAAAAGAGAGAAATCACATACTTATGCTCATGGATGAGCATGTGAGCATATAAGCATATGCTTATGAAAAGAGAGAAAAAGAGATGAAAGAGAGGGGAAAAGAGAGGGAAAAAAAAGAGGATGCGATTGAAAGAGAGGAAGAGAGAAGAGAGGATGAAAGAGTAGAAGGAAAAGAGAGGAAGAGAGAAAGCATAAGCTTATGCTTATGCATGGGCATATGAGCATAATCATATGTAAATGCAAGAGAAGGGAAAAAGGAGAAGGAAGCTTAAGGGAAAAGAGAGGGAAAAAGAAGAGAAGAAAGAGGGGAAAAGAGAAGCATATGAGCATAAGCTCATGCATAAGCATAAGCATATGAGCATGTGCTAATGCATAAGCATAAGCATATGAGCATATGCTTATGAGCTCATGTATAAGAAGAATCATATGAGCATATGCTCGTCTCTTTTATTTAGTAGAAGTTACATTTTGGTTGTAATATTTCCTAATAAAATTATGATTTTTATTGTTCATTTCATTGCTCATGTTAGTGATGTTTCGATTGGTTATTTTGTTAATAGAAAAATGCCACAATGGCTAGCAAGAGGAAGAGAAAGATTTGAGAGGTATCAATTTATGATGGGGTTAGTTCTAGAAGAGGATGGTTTTTAAATATATACAATAAGGAACTCTAAAGGCTCCCTACAGTGCATTGCTTTGTGAACATCCAAGGAACAACTTTTGAAGATGTGGGGCACGGAGGATACCAAGGTTGAAAAAGATAGCCTTCCTTCTCTCTATATTCATACATTGGATGGCACCGTGTATTAGTTGGAGCCTGTACGTTGTCATTGCAATATTCATGGTTATCAATTACAGTTTTTGCCTTTTTAAACGGTGTTTTGGAGATTTTCAAATGAGAATTCTCACAACAAAGCGAGTCTCAATATCAATGGAAATTCTAGAGAGCTACTATGAAGGAGTTTTTGAACACCACTATGGCTCATGAGATGGATCTCACTTAAATGGGTTTCAAAGTTTATTATTTTGTTGATGATAACGTATTGAGACACTGATATTCTATTTATTATTTGAGAATGTAGTTGATATTTCATACTTCATGAATGGCAATCTAGTCTATTTTCACATATTTTTTCTATTTTTCCATGGAGAAAGGCTACAATTTTTTCCAAAAGTGCCAATCTGGGAATTGCATTTTTCCCGAATGCTCACAACAAAGTGAGTCTCAATATCAATGGAAATTCCAGAGAGCTATTATGAAGGTGTTTTTCAACACCACTATGCCATCATGAGATGAATCTCACTCAAATGGGTTTCGAAGTTTATTATTTTGTTGATGATAACGTAGTGTAGACACTGATATTCTATTTATTATTTGAGAATGTGGTTGATATTTCATACTTCATGAATGGCAATCTAGTCTCTTTTCACATATTTCTTCTGGGTTTTCATGGAAAAAGGCTACAAATTGTTCCAAAACTGCCAGTCTGGGAATTGCATTTTTCCCGAATGCTCACAACAAAGCAAGTCTCAATATCAATGGAAATTCTGGAGAGCTATTATGAAGGTGTTTTTGAACACCACTATGGCTCACGAGATGAATCTCACTCAAATGGGTTTTGAAGTTTATTAATTTGTTGATGATAACATAGTTTAGACATTGATATTCTATTTATTTTTTGAGAATGTAGTTGATATTACATACTTCATGAATGGCAATCTACTCTATTTTCACATATTTCTCCTATTTTTCCATGGAGAAAGGCTAGAATTTCTTCCAAATTTGCCATTCTGGGAATTGCATCTTTCCTGAATTATCTATAACGGTCTTAGTGGGATTTTTCCAAGTAAGAAAGTGCTTCCTCTCTTTTCCTATTTTTATTTCGGTGATTTGCATTGGCCTGCAACTAGCGCTAGCTACAGTGATGGGCATAGGAACCCTCTCTTCCCCTCTCTTCTCTCCCCTCTTTCCCTCTTTTCCTCCCTCTTTTCCCCCCTCTTTTCCTCCCTCTATTATTTCCTCTTCTTCCTCCCATCTCTTTTCCTCTCTTTTGCGTATGCTTATGAAATACTACAACATGGGCATGGACACGATCATTATGGAAACTTCACCCTCAATGGTTTGTGGCCATTGGATCCCAACCTAAAAATTGGATCGCTCTCAAATGTTTTATTCAACCTCGAGAGGATGGATATGCATGGCCTTGGAAACCTTGCTACTAATGGGATTCCAAGGAGTGCTCTCCTTTTGAATGCTCTATATTGCTCAAGAAACGCTTTGGACTTCCATTACAGTTTTGAAGGTGCACATATTTTCACAAGTGGAGCTGGCTTGTTTGAAAATGTAGATGTCACGATCACAAATACAAATCTAGAAACTATACTAGAGTGTGACCTGAAATCTATCATGGATGCCATGACAACTTCCATTGCAAGGGCTATAGACACATGTACGAATTTGTTGTTGTCAAATACAAGAGAAAACCCACCCTCTTTAGAGGCAATAGTTGCTCTTGACCCACTAGACCAAAAGTTGCCAGAGAACTTGCTAATCCCACTAGATAATTGTGGGTATGAGAACAAAAATAGATACTTGTTTGCATACCTTTCTCTTCTTGTAGCAAGGGGCATTTTCAAGACAGTTCAATTGGGCTTCTTGCTGGTAGGGCACACACATGAGGACATTGATGCAATGTTCAACTGACTCTATGAGAGCTTGCAAGTGGGACAAACATTCACTTTCCCTCCTCTGATGGATACATTCAAAAAATGTACATCATCTTCACCGTCATCTCTTCTTACATGGTTTCCTAAGTTCAAGGATTATGTGGATGGCTACCTATGTGATGGGCAAGAAATGCTAATTGGTCATGCAAAGCCATTAAATTTTGATTTTATATGCAAGGTGACAGACCTATAATGTAGTACAAGGTGTATCCAAAATCACCGAATAGGATGCCCACTGAAGGGGCAATTGAGCTATGGAAGAAAGATAGTGAGGGTTGACCATTGTTGCCAACAAGTGGTCCATATATATTGCCAATGGCTACATTTGTGAGAGATCACTTGAAATTAATATCAGGGATAAAGGATTACATTAAGTTTTGGGAGAGACATGCAAGTGGAAAGAATGCATCGTATGAGTCCTACATTAGGCCAGGGATAGACTACTAGAAAACCATGCTCATTGAGCTCGAACAGGAAAACATCTTAGAGATAGGAATGTACATAGATTTTTGGCCAAGAACAGAATCGGCTAATGAGGAGGATGATATATCTATGCTTGCATTAATGAGTTCCAAGGCTATGAGGAATGGAATGATCACTATTGCAGGCCACTAAAAGGTAAACTAAGGGAAGAGTTTAGACCAATGGTGGATGTTAAGCAAGGTGACTTTGTCTTGGTGAGGCCATCAGACCCTATATACCCCATATGGCTTGGGGTTACCGTATCAAGTGCCGAGATGTCCTAACTTCAAGAAATTATTAATTCAGTATTGGGCACCATCAATTAAGAGAAAGGGGATCAATGATGCAGATGCCTATGTTGAGCACTGGATCAAGTATTGGGCAGAGAATAGGTTGGATCCACAGGTATGGGATGTATTGATGTAGTGGTCTGGTCATGGACATTAAAAGCCATAAATAGACCCAAGAATATTAAGATTCCACAGAGTGTATGTATCAAAGAATAGGAGAGTTTTTTTGGTATCAGAGCATAGAAAATGGTGATGATTTTCTTCCTCTTTGATCTCCCAAACTTCCATTGTAATATGTGTTCTCATGTGATGTTTCTCAATTGTTGTTATCTTATCAATGGATATTTGCATATTATTAATATGACAATTTTTAGAAGCTATCTTTCACCACCAACAACTTTGTTTCTGGTGGTCCACTTTGCACAGTGTTTGTTAACACCACCAACTAGTGTTTGTTAACACGTCAAGTAAAATATACATGTTGTTCGCAAATGGTGTTTATTAACACCACCAAATATATGATTTTCAAACTCTACCACAAATGCTTTGTTTTGATTATTATACCCAATGAAACTTTTCACAACCAATGAAGTTTTTCATAATCATTGGAATTTCCAAATATCAACATATTCAATATTGGGAAAAATCCCACAATCAATGAAAATTTCCCCAAATTTAATGAAACCTTTCCCAATTTTAATGAAATCCACCAAATTTCAAAATTCCCAAAATGCAACTTTTGTCCCACTTTATCTAATATGGTGTTCGCTTGGTGTTTCATGGACTGGCCCTACAAAAGAGATGAAACATACCATTTTTTAGATAACTAGTTAGAGGAAGGATGAGTTTGGAGGAGAAACTTTCCAAAGGGATTGGATTGAGGGGACAAGATGGCTGTATCAAAATAGAGCAGTAGATTCAAGGTTGCACAAGTGTAGGCAAGAATCATTGAGCCAGACTATATCACATTTAATTCGTATGCCAATATGGAAACTCTACAACAAGGTTGAGAGATTCATGCAACTATGACTAGCAATAGATAGGAGTCACATGGATGTGTCCTACACATGGCTTTCATAACTGCACTTGTCAAGATGGGACCTATGATTATAGCTTTTGCTCATAATTCACATGACAGAGGTGCTTTCAATGTTTTCCATTAGAGGAAGCTTGAGGGCTTCAAGTTGAATGAAATCACCTTTGTCTATGCTCTTGAAGTGTGTGCCAATCCATCAGAGGAAGCTTGAGGGCTTCAAGCTGAATGAAATCACCTTTGTTTATACTCTTGAAGCGTGTGCGAGTTTGGCTGCTTAACAGAGGTGTAGGCAAATCATGCTGCTATATTAGATCATGGATGTCTCCAACACATGACTTTGGAAACGGCACTTGTCAAGATGGATGTGATGTGTGTTAGCATATGCAAAGCAAGGAGATTGTTTACCATAATCCCTTATGACAATGGTCTCTTGGACTGCCATAATTGTGGCTTTTGACCACAATGGGCATTGTTTAGGGGCATTGGATAGCTTCCATCAAAGGGCAACAAGTTGATCAAGGAAGAACACAAGGTGGAGCTTGGACTTGAGCAGATTTTGCAGCAGGGGAAGCTTTGTCCATGTTCTTGAAGCATGTGCCAGTTTGGTTGCTTAACAGAGGTGTAGGCAAATCATGTTGCTATATTAGATCATGGATGTCTCCAACACATGGCTTTGAAAACTGCACTTGTAAAGATGGATGGAATGTGCTTGATGCCTTCTGTCCTAGAATAGACAGCCCTGCTTTGCTGCCTTTGTAGCTCCCAACATACCTTGGGTGCTACAGTCTACTTGTAGACCTCTGACATGAGCCTAACAACTTTGCATTGATATCTTTCACTGCTCCAAGGTACTCCTATAAAGTTTCACTTATCTGCCAGTGATCTTTTGTGTAGTTCTTGGTTCCCACATGGCAACTAGCATGCTGCCCATGTTGCATCCCTACCAATGCTATCAATTTTTCCCCCATGCATGGCCATGTTGCATTTTGACCCTTTGTTGGACACCTCACCCATACTCTCCCATATGTTGCCAACAATAAAAGCATGGATCTCTTGACCTTTCTGTAAGGCTTCTATGCTAGCACTGAGAACATAGACAAAGGTTACCCTGTATGGCTTTACACCTTTAGCTTGCTTTTGACCAAACAGTTGTAGGGCTTCCTTGTTGAACAAGTTCTAAGCAAATGTTGACATTATGGTATTCCATGAGACCACATTTCACACATGCATCACTGTAAATACAGATCTAGAATCATCTAGACTCCCACATTTGCCATACATATTGACAAGGGCTGTCCCCACAACAACATCAGATTCCAATTTAAAGCCAACAAAACTAGCATGTAAGTGCCCCAATCTACTAAGGCTTTTTCTTTGGTGCACACATCCAAAATGCAAATGAAAATGACCTTGTTATGGTCAATGCTTTCACCTTGCATTTGACCAAATAGTTGTAAAGACTCCTCGCTGTGCACTTTCTGGAGACAAGCTGTGATCAAGATGGCATTCCACGAGATTGCATCCTTTAGGGCAACCTTTGCAAAAAAAACCATTGAATCGTGTAGACACATTGTAATCATGGCATTCTAAGAGGTTGCATTCCGAAGTGGCATCTATGCAAACATAGCCTTTGAATCATCCATGCTGTTGCACTTAACATACATATTGACAAGAGTTGTCACCACCACCACATCAAAATACTCCAGCAGTATTTTGTTAAAAACAGCTTGTGCATACTCCAACCTTTCACATTTTCCATACATTTCAATAAGAAGGTTACTCAGAAATTTGTTATCTAGATATCCATGTTATTGATGCACACGCTCACTCTAAGAACTAAACAAGGATTTCCTCATTCAAGCTTTCAGGATAGCAATCATAATTCCTTGCAAAGCCAATCTGATGGTGCCCATCCAATATATGTATATGACAAAGTGTTTCTAGTTTGTAGATCCTTAAGCACCTTCTTTGCAACTAGCTTGGACCACTCACAATTCCTCCATACTTGCCCAAATCTAATTTTGTATCCCCCACCCAATGGATCTCATCATACAAGCTTTCAAGAAGACAGAAGCCATCATTCCTCACAAGCTCACTCTTATGGTGCACATCTAACCTAGGTGTGGGAAAGTCCCCCCTCATTCCTAGCCCCTCTTCTGCAAGCTTGAAACCATACAAAGTCAACACACCATATAGCTTGCTGCACATATACCTAGAACAAGAACCACCAAAGATGTTGATATGGCATGTTAGCAATTTTAAAACTAATAGCTAAATGAAAATTACTATATACTAAATGCAAAGTTCTATATCCCAAACTCAAATTGCTACATGCTATATACAAAATACTATGTGCAAAATACAAAATCATACATTCCTAAAAGCAAAGTACCATGTGCAAAAAGCAAAGTGCTATGTTCTATATCCCAAACTCAAATAATTCATGCTATATGCAAAATACTAAGTGTAAAATACAAAATGATATGAACCCAAGGAAAGGCACATTCCTTGGTCTTATAATTTTTGGAGAGGAAATGTGCTTACTCTGCTTTTTGCACAGTTCTAGTGCCCTTTAGATTGGTTATAGTTAACCGTTAGATTTCAATCATCGGGCTACTTAAAACATTTAAGTACTAACATGGAAGCAGATCGATACAAAATCAGGTATTACGAGCATCATGAGAATATCCACAAGTTGAAGAAATGTCTACAAGATTTTTATTATTTCAAACCACAACGACATTTTCAAGGAAATTCCAAACTCCTAACTATCTTATCAACCTCTCTATAGCAAGCATCTCCCAGCTCTTCAGGCCAGTCTCCTCCACAATGGCAGACCTCTTCACACACTTAGATCACACACTACTTTCTTGACTCTGCTGACTTATATGCCCATAGTAACTCCTCCTTTCGCTAGGGTTCCTCTTCATCCTACTCTTTGTGCTCTATACATCTTTGCGCCTCTATCATGTCCTGCCAAAAGAAACCTACATCATAATCTTGACAAGTATCTTAAAGGAGCAGGGAAAACAATAGCCAGGGAAATTAATATTCACCATCTGTGCTGACTCCAAGTAATACACCTACCACCAAAGCATGTCCTCCTTGCAACTATTTTCCTCCTTTGTCTGCAGGTTTGTTTCTGTGAGGATGCCATCAAACATTGTTTTCAAATAGAACAAAATCATTCCAAAGTGTTTTGGGTATGCCATAGATTCGTAGTAGGTGGATCGGTGTATAGAGTTTGAATCAGTGTATAGAGTTTTGGGGCTAGATTTCATAATGGGCTCTTAGTTCTGTTTGCACTACACTTAAATACGGAGAGAGTTCATTGAGCCCAACCTTCTCATTCTTCACTCTCATGTTAGTTGTCTAATCTAAATCTTTCGTCTCACATTACTTGTCTAATCTAAATATTTCATCTCACATTAGTTCACTAATCGAAATCTTTCAGTCTCACATTAGTGATCTAATCAAAATCTTTCATCTCACATTACTTGTCAAATTAAAATATTTTGTCTCTTTATTATCACCGTGCTGGCGTGGATCAAAGGACACTATCTAGTCACATATTTGAGAAAACATTGCCCAAGTAAACTCTAGAGAAGATTAACAATTAAATAGATTACACACAGATTACATAGATTACAATCTCAAAGAATCCTTTACTTCAGATTACATCTCAAGGACTCCTTGTTGAGCTCCTTGATTGCAGGCTCGGCCCTCCTTGCTCCTTCCCAGAATGGGGCTAGTTCCTCCATGTAGCGGCTCCTTTAGGCTCCTTTTCCTCACAATCAGGTTGGCCTTCTTCAATTTGAGCTCCTTGTCTTTAAGATCTTTTGCCCAAATGGCAAATTGAGTTGCAGCATCTACTTTCTCGTCGTAGATAGCTATAGTAGGTAGACACATTTGATCTATCCATGACCTAGGCAATGGCAAATGGCATTCTCTACCTAGTGATTTTGTATGCACAAACACTGCAAAAGGGCATAGGGTGGTAGTTGTATAGAGCTCAAATGCATCCTACAAACATGGCTTAAAAGGAACCAAATGAATACATTTATGGATGGAGCACATTGCAAGACCTTAGAAATTTCATGGATAACAATCAACATGAAGTACAACAATGGAAGGCAGAACATGGGGACAAAGAAATGAGAGCAAATAGTTAGTAACCCAATTTTATTTATAAAAATGATTAAATTTTAAAATACAATAAATAACATATACATAATATCATAATGCAGGTCTAACTAAGTACATAATTCAAAAAATCACAAAAGAGGACGATATCATTACTCCAATGATGCTGAGAACAGAAGCACAAGCTATAATAGATAAGCAATCAGAAGGAATTTCAGCTTATTGCCTTGAACTTCTACACTTTGGCTACAATGTAAGCTTAGCTGAACTCCTCAAAATAGATCGTAAGACTGGAAATGTCATACTAGTGGAGTTCAATAACATGTTCCAAACAGATGATAACAAAAAAGCAAAAGAGTTGCCATTTACCATAGAAGGTATAACTTCCATTATTGATTTAAATTTTGCAAAAGAAGCATATGGCAAACATTTTAAGTTTTTCCTGACTCCACTAAAGAACAATATATTTCAGCCCCCTACAGGTACATTCTTGACTCCATATCTTAAAATATATACAAACTTCATCTTCTAACACACAAGAAAAACTCATCGTACTTCATTTTGCTATTTCAAATAGGAAATCGTGAAGAAGACAAAGAAAAAGGCACAAAAGGCCCATATTACATATATTCTATTCTATGTATTGCTATGGAAAAAAGATATATTGGACAAACTAGAAATCTTGAAAAACAGATAGCACAACACCAAACCAATCCTCCATTAAAATTGAAACATGATGTTAACAAGTACAAACCGTTCCACTCGAATTTCAAAATAGAAACTCTAGCCACCACAAACTTTAAAAGCAAAGCGGATACACTCGAAGAGAAATACATAAGAGAACTCAACACAACCGACTCGAAATATGGCTACAATAACCTCAGTGGAAATCCAGCATCTACAAAAAAATTTTACTTTCTAAAAAATAGAGATATAATCTAGTATATTTAAGTAGAAGCCCATTTTCAATACATGTAAAGGACTTCCTATTTCAAACTATAGTTAAATCATACTCTTGAAGGACTCTTAATTCATAACATATATTACTCAACTTTTTTCATTTTCAAAGCATTACTACTTTTTTCAATACACATAAAATAATTCATGTATAAACTGTTATTAAAAAATGCTTATAAAAACGTCATGTTTTTAGTGATATATAACTCCATTTATAACAATTCCAATAATAACCACTTTTAGGTATACTAGATAAATTTTCATGTATTGTTACTCTTATAATAATATTATAGTGTATTTCAAAAAATTCTACTATTATAGTGCTCTTCTTCATATCATAAATAATTCTTCTCAAATTGCAAGTGACACTTTAGTTAAATCTAGTGGTGCTTGGGCATTACATGCATTCTAAGGCGGTTTACTATATGCATTCCTTGTGTTCAAGACCTAATTTTGAAATCTTTTATCTTTGAAATTTTCCTGAATAAAACATACCTTTTTCTACTGAATCTATGAATACCCTTACAAAGAGCTATGCCTACATATTTGTGAGTGACTTGAGAGCGACTGAGAGTATGCATTAGGTAGTAGGATAGACAAAGCGACCCCAGAACCAGTGGGAACACCACACAGAGTCCATTTTGTGAAGAGGAACGCCCTTGGTTTCGGGCACCAACAGCAGAGTGAACACCCCCATCACCACCACCCATCCCGCAAAGAAGAGAAATATACCGAACTTGAACGCGCACAGCATCGACAGAAACGTCTGCGCTATCACGAACTTGAATATCATGTTCATGCACACCGTCACGCTCTGCCCGGCTGATCGCACCTCCTGCGCATAGATCTCGCTCGGTATCAGCCATGATAACGGCCCCCACGACATCCCGAATGCCACCACGAACACGCATAGCATCCCCACCTCCGCCGCCCCGTACCTCGCCTGCATGTTCACTGTGTTGCTCTTCAGCTTCGCCCCGAAAATGCTCGCAATCGTCACCTGCAGCAACGTTTTGTAGCACTGAATCAAACTTCGCTCGCAGGAATTCTCGATAGGTCGGACAACCCTTGAGACGACCCTACGGTACTGGACAGAAGACACGAAAGCTGGAAAACTTACCAAAGCGCAGCACATAAAGCAAGACCCGAGCAGTAACATCTTCCTCCGACCAACTTTGTCCACCACAAACGCCGCGACACAGGCCGTCACAAACGCCGTCCCTCCTGTAATCACGGCGGAGTACAACGATGCTTGATCCTTGAACCCCGCCAGTTTGAAGAGAACAGGCCCATAGAACAAGATTGCATCGTTGCCCGAGAATTGCTGGAAAAATGGGAGAGCGCAAGACATCACGAGCTGTGGTGTGTTTTGCCTGGCGAGCAATTCCTTGAATGGATGTTTCACGACCTGAGCACCCTGAATCGACTCTAAAAGGTCGTTGAACTCAGCGTCTACGTCGTCAGAGGCTCTAATTTTACGTAAAACAGACTTTGCTTTCTCCAAATGGCCTCTCTCTAATAGACTGTTGGGAGTCTCAACCACTAGTAGGCTGCAAACCGTCAGCAGAAGGGCCGGGACGCCGGCAACCCCAAGAGAAATACGCCATCCCCACGGATGGATTTTAGAGGCCAGGAAATTCACTAGGTTTCCTGAGAAGATGCCCAGAGTGACGTACACCGCGAAAAGAAGGTTCAAACCACCTCGCAAGTTGGGTGGTGCAATTTCCGACAAATACACCGGCACTGCCTGCGAGTCAAATAAACCATCAAAAATCATGAACAGAGCTTTTTAATCATCCGAGAGGCTGTGTCATCAGCGCTGTAGGGTACCTGATTCGCAAATCCGATTCCACATCCTAACACTGCGCGGCCAGTAATGAGCATTCCGAGGTTTTGAGAGAAAGTTCCGAGAACCGTTCCGACGATGAAAAAGATGCCTCCGCCTAGCATCGTTGCCCGACGCCCAAACTTTCTGCTCACTCTGGACGCGAAGAAGGTGGAAAGCAGCGCAGCTAAATAGAGGCTGGAACTAAACAGTTGAAAAACCTGATTGCTATACTTGCAATAGTTGTCCTCTTTTGTATTCAATTTGTGTTTGTATACGCTCGGATAGAACTTGAGCAGAAAATCGTCCATGATCGAAATTCCGCCTGGAAGGACGGAAGCAATTACAGCTCATCACTTCCGTTTTATTGCTGCCGGGACCTAATTGAGTCATCAAGAGCCTTTAAGATGCCAAAGCCTGCAAGGGAAAGCTAATTTGTATAAACGCACGTACCTGCGACGACCAAGTCGTACCCATACATGAGCCCGCCGCTAGCAGCCATGAAACATGTAAAAAGGACGTGTAATGTGATTTTCGTCTCGTATTGAGCAAGCTTTGAGCTAAGAGCAGCGGGATCCTCTGGAGCAGAAGCCATGTGGAGGTCGTTTTGCAAAGTCATGTGGCGTAGGATGCAAAAGTCATAAAGCTGTTCATAGAGTTTAAACTGGCTCTATACTGGCTGCAAACTTCCAACAATGTCGGAGCACTTCGACAATGGCAATAAAAACCTTTAACAAGGATGGACGATTTGTTGAGAGTGGGAGTGCTGGCTCTTACAAGGATAGTCAGGGAGCCCAGACTGGCTGCGAAACTCATACATGGTTAAAATCTACTGAGAGTCTTTTCCGCTGAGAAAGCTTTAGGTCTCTCTCTCTCACATACACATGGCCTCTGTCTCTCTTTCTTACACATGAGCACGGGGGGGTGTACACTGGCAGAGCTGGTTGGCAGTCATTCCTTCCTGAGCTTTGATGCGTATTTCTTTGCAATCATTCATGTTTAGCTGGCCAATGCTGACGGAACAATGGCAAAAGTTTCTTCTACGTCAAAGACAACCGCAACTCGCCTCCACAGTCAACTTTACGTCGACTTCTTTCCATTTTGCCCATTGCACAGATTCCCCGTCTACGTGCCGTGGTCATTTGGCCTTTTGAAATTTGCATATTTGACTGTTGGACGTTCTGTATGCTCGCGAATGAACGTTCTGACGTCTCTTTCCATGTGCTTAAAGTAGTTCAAAGCAGGCACTTTTTTTCAGTACTACAAGGTCCACACCTTGCATATTATCCGTACACAGTTTTTGGCCTTCCCGCAATGGGTAGGCCTTATAGTAATCCTTTGGCCTGCAAAGAGAAAAATCTAAGTATTTAGTTATTTTTATGTTCACCTTTTTTTTTTTGGCATGCATTGATTGGATGAGCATATGAGAATCCCACCTTTTTCTCTCTCTCGTCTCATCCCTTCAAATCCTCCACTTGTCTCCCCGCCCTCTCTCTCTCTCTCTCTCTCTCTCTCTCTCTCTCTCTCTCTTCTTCTCCTTCTCTCTGTCTCACCTTGCAATTCACCCCCTTTTCCGCTCACCATCTAGGGCAAGCCACATGAATGAAATTCATCTTGTTTATTGAAATCTATGAATTAACTGCAAAACATTTAGCTTAGTGATAATCACTCTCATTGGAATAAGTCGGGATTAGTCACAACGAACTATACCGAGGTATGAATTAACACCGAAAACATTTAGCTTAGTGATACTCACTCTCATTGGAATAAGTTTGGATTAGTTATAACGGACTATATTGAGGTAGTTACACATTATAATATTTATAAGGCCTACCCGGGTCACTCCATGCAATACATCATCGTTTTCCTAGCCACTTTTTGCATATGCAGTTCTTATCTATATTTCTTGCTCGAGCTTCCTTCCTTCATTTCCATTATCTTTTACACTACGCATTATTTTCTTACATGGTATCAGATGTCCTCGTAATCCTTCCCTCCTTCAGTGCTTTCCTGCTTTTTTTCGATCTTAAGGACCTCTTACTTTATCACCTTAGTTTTTCCCATCACCGATTATGGCTTCTTCATCCACTACCGCTCGCACCTACAAATTGGCCCGAGGGGGCAACTATGTAAAATCCCCGTATAGCACGTGCAATCAAGGGATATTAAAACATCCCCCTACCTATGGAGTTTTGAGATGATTAAAGTGTCCTTTATGAATGAAAATTTTATTTTTAAAATTTAGAAAGCCCTTATGTATGTATATTTTATGTAACTCCATAAAAATATAAAATGCTTTCCATTGATCGCACGTGGTAGCTTACATATTTCTTAGTGACCCCCCAGGCAAGTTGGACTCAGCTATCTAACACAAATTATAGAATTTGAGCCGTTAACACTACAAGACATAGGCTACTTCCTGGCACCGATAACGATGTTAAATAAAAAGTTTTATTTCTTTTTTCAAGTGAAAAGTATCGAAATGCACATCGGTGTGTACATCGTAAAGAAAGCATCGATGCGAGCATCGGTATGGGTGTTGAAAAGGGATATTTCTCTTTGTCAGTATGGGTGTTGGTATAGGCATTGCTATACCAATATTTTAACAAAATTATAATGTGGGGCAGGATGGGGCTTGTTTTAGTCCCATCTTGCCTCACAATTCTCTTTTGTAACATTGAATCATGATTAGATGTTACAAAAGAGGTCTATAAAATCATATTATAATCTTACAAAAAAGGTCTACAAAATGGCAAAAGTAGTGCTAAAGTTGAGAATGGCAAATCTACCGAAGTAAAGCCAAAATACAAAATTACCAAATGTCATATCCTACTATTGCTCCTCCTCCTCCAAACTCTCATCATCCTCCTTGCCCTCCTCATCCTCAGCCTCTTTGCATAGGCCTGATCTCTCGCCCTCCTTTTCTATGAGCCTCTCTACTTCTTCTTGAGATCCAATCTCCAAGTCTTGATCTTCAGATGGGTCAAAGTTGCCTCCCTAAGAATGAAACAAGTTAGGAAATAAGATAAGAGAGTCGATTGTAAGACAACGATAGTATTCAAATGACAACTATGAGGATCAGGGTATACTCAAATGATGGTCATTCACCTTTTACTAATTGATATCATATCCTTCTTGCTCCTTCTCCTTAAATGGCATAGTGGAATAGAAACTGAACAAAGAATAGAGAGTACATAGCAAACTGGAGATGATCAAAATTTTTCTGCACTACTGATGTAGTATAGATGATGGCTCCATCCACCCGTGCACTCCCACAGTGGAGCTTAGATGGCGATCTAAATAGAGGGCGGTAGCCAGATCAACGAAGTTGGTGGAACTGACCAATCAACCTAGTCGGTGAAGTTGACCAATCAACCTAGTTAGTGGAACCGACTAGTCGTCCAAGGAATATTCAGGGAATATTTCCTATACCGTCGCCATCAAGGATAAGGGGCTCCCACACAATCACCTATCTACCATCAATGGTCTCATTGATAGACCTCATCTGACATCCAAGTCAGGATCCATCTAGTGTCCCAGGCTCACACATGGCTTCTCCTCATATGGGGGCCTTACAACTTGAGCACCTTAGACCACTAGTGGTTACCAGAAGGGTGGGGCATTGAGCATATCTAACATGATGTCCTGATATACCCCTAGTGGGTGCAAGAGAGGGAACTATGCAGGTCCTCTAGGATAGAAGAGAAAATAATCACTTTGCCTCCATGTCACTCATGGCTACAACAAAATCATAAGGACTCCTGACGAAGCCTTGGGCTACTAGAAAAGGAGTCCCCCGAGGGATAGAGACCATGATCTCCCCTCCTATAAGAGCTTGGGGGGGTCAATCATCATATGTAACCCTATCACGTGAGTTCAACATAAGGATTTCTTTTATTTTTAAAATTTACAGAAATAAATATACATAAGGGACTATTTAAAATAGTTTTGGAAAAAATTTACAGATTTGTATAGAAAAGGGGGTACATTTTATTCATGAAATTTTTTACAGATAAGGGACTTTAAATATAAGCCTTGAACGCACGTGATATAGAGGGTTTATACATAGTGACCCCCCCGAGTATAAGAGTTGCATGATCCGTGGGAGTCCACTCTCTAGACGTGCAACGTGATGACATATCTAATTTAGCGAAATTGGACAAACACAAACACAAACAATAAAAAAAACACAAATACAAAATCGAATAAGAATGGGTTTTTGGGGGGGATTTTTAGGGAAAAGTAAGAGGGTTTGAGGGGATTTAAGGAGGCTTTTGGGACTGTTCGATGTTTAAGGGAGTTTAGGATTTAGGGTTTGGGAGGTTAGGGGGTGTTTTGAAAAATTGGATGGGTTTAAAGCTCTTGCGAGGGCTCAAGGGGATTTAGGAGGGGGGTTAAGGGGATTTAGAGGGTGTTTGGGGTTTAAGGGGGTTTGGGTCTTTGGGCTTTGGAGAAGAAATTTGGTGGTTTTTAGGGGATCTGGGTGTTTGACTTATTCGGGGGGATCGTTTTGGATGTGTCTAGGTGGAGAGAATGAGTAGGAGTGTGTAGTGGCTTTGTGAGAGATTACATTGTCCTTGCCTTCGCAGGTGGTTCACCTCCAAAAATTTTAGTGTACCATGTGCATTCAAAAGGAGGGGTATTTTAATCCCACTTTTGGGAAAATTTTAATAGGATTACAATAAGAGGAGGGGGTTTCTATTTCAATTTTAGAAACCAATCTATTAGTTTATAAGGAAAGAGAGGTGGTTTTATTGAATGAAAAAAATTAGTTGAGGGGTTTCCTTTAAACGCATGTGATACCTAGTATTTCTTAGTACTACATCCCTTGAGGTCCTTGCATGCATTGTAGGTGAGGGACTCATCATCAATGCCATATTGTCATGTCCCACTTGCAAATGTATGTAGAGGCGCCACTAAAAGAAAATATTGGTCATCATGCTAGTGCAACATCGGTAAACCGATGATATTTGAGTGATTCATGAATATTTATATAGCTCTGAATAAGAGCATCTTATTATTTTCAAAAGGCTGCAAGATTGTTTGCTTGCAAGTTTTGCACAGTTGTCTAATTATTGTGTTTAATGTTTGGCATGTCATCATTGAGATCTCATCAATTATTATGATTTCTGCATTTTGCAATTCTATGTATCGTTCGTTTGACACTGGTAAGGAGGCACAAAACATATCATGTCTCTTTGGTAGAGCAAAGTGATGATGAACACTAGTTGCTAATCGACTTAATCTCATTGCAGCTGCTCCTATTGTTGTTGCTAGAACAATCGATTCTCCTTGTTTTACATAATTATAAGTAATGTACTTGATCATATATAAATGTCTTTCTTGAACCAAGAGTACCACAAATGACATGAAGTCCTGTGGGTGATCCATTAATCTTTTTGTAAATTTATTGTTGTTCAAAAGAAAGAGATGCATTTTTAAAATCCTTGAGCTCGTTCATTATTTGAAGTAATTGTGTACGTGCTGTGTTATGTATATTGGTATCTTCATGAAGGTTGGTTGAAGCCATGAAGGAGTTTTGAATAACATGTAATGGGATTTTTTGGAGTATCATGTTTGTTAGTTGGTGGCCATTTTGATCTATTAGCAAGTGCATTTGCAATATTGATTGATAAGAGAAGCGATTTCTTCTGTTTTTACGAGGTCTCGGATATGGCATTCTAAGAAGTAAGATTTCGTATGATTGTTTTCAGAAATGAGCTCATTCTCATTTCTAAAATTTACGTTCTTTAGTAGAAGGTTGTAAAAAAATCCTTCAAAATGATGACCAGGGTGGTACAATGGTCGGTAAAGTTGACCAATCAACCTAGTCAGTGGAACTGACTAGTCATCCAAGGAATATTCAAGGAATATTTCCTATTATGTCACCATTAAGGATAAGGGGCTCCCACACAATCACCTTTCTTCCATCAATGGTTTCATTGATAGACCTCATCTGACATGCAAGTCAGGATCCATCTAGTGTCCAAGGCTCACACATGGCTTCTCCTCATATGGGGGCCTTACAACTTGAGCACCTTAGACCACTAGTGGTTACCAGGAGGGTGGGGCATTGAGCATATCTAACATGATGTCCCAATATACCCCCAGTTGGTGCAGGAGAGGGAACTGTGCAGGTCCTCTAGGATAGAAGAGAAAATAATCATTCTGCCTCCATGTCGCTCATGGCTACAACAAAATCATAAGGACTCCTGATGAAGCCTTCGGCTACTAAAAAAGGAGTCCCCCGAGGGATAGTCTCCAAAGGAGTTGGTCCTTGAGAAGTCCTAGTCCCTTAGGGATTCGGTTGAGTGGAATCGAACTCCTCTGGAGAGTAGAGACCATGATCTCCCCTCCTATAAGAGTCGCATGATCCGTGGGAGTCCACTCTCTAGACGTGCGATGTGATGACATATCTAATTTAGCGAAATTGGACAAACACAAACACAAACTATAAGAAAAACACAAACACAAAATCCAATAAGAATGGGTTTTGGGGGGGGATTTTTAGGGAAAATTAAGAGGATTTGAGGGGATTTAAGGAGGCTTTCGGGACTGTGTGGTGTTTAAGGGAGTTTAGGATTTAGGGTTTGGGAGGTTTGGGAGTGTTTTGAAAAATTGGATGGGTTTAAAGGTCTTGTGGGGGCTCGAGGGGATTTAGGGGGGGGGTTAAGGGGATTTAGAGGGTGTTTGGGGTTTAAGGGGGTTTGGGTCTTTGGGCTTTGGAAAAGAAATTCGGTGGTTTTTAATAAGAGGAGGGGGTTTTTATGAGGTTTTTATTTCAATTTTAGAAACAAATCTGTTAGTTTATAAGGAAAGAGAGGTGGCTTTATTGAATGAAAAAAATTAGTTGAGGGGTTTCCCTTAAACGCATGTGATACCTAGTATTTCTTAGTAGTACATCCCTTGAGGTCCTTGCATGCATTGTAGGTGAGGGACTCATCATCAATGCCATATTGTCATGTCCCACTTCCAAAAGTATGTAGAGGTGCCACTAAAAGAAAATATTGGTCATCATGTTAGTGCAACATCAATAAACCAATGATATTTGAGTGATTCATGAATATTTATATTGTGTGTGTATTGCACACACTAACCTTGTGTCATTATACATGATGAGGAGAGCAATGAGGAAGCACATGCACCACCACCACACTTCAAGCCATTTGATCCTCAGGATGAGACATGATGGATTCTATTTTTGGAGGCACCATGTCTGAGCATGAGATTATGATGCCAAATTTTGCTTCAACACGCTTGTATATGGTGCAAGATAACAGAACTATGAGCTTGCCTCTCGATCTTGAATTTGTAGGCAAAGTATGGTTGGTTAGACATAAGTGTCTCAGCCTTGATGGGGTTAGTGCAAATCATGTTTGGATCCTCGTTCTTAGTATCTCGTTCCTAATTCTTTTAATTAGTAGGATTTCGTGGATATGCAAATTGTAATATGTTGATCCAAAAAATGTTGCCTGACCCAAATACCATGCCCAATTCTAGAGGTGAAGCAAAGAAGATGTTGACAATGGTTGAGATGGATTATGACACCATCCACACTTGCCCTAATGATTGTATTTTGTTTTGTTATGATTATGGAAATTCGGTTAATTGTCCGGAGTGTGGAGCATAGCCTTGACAGATGCTCTACTAAGAAATGCTAGGTATCATGTGCATTCAAGTGGTATTTAAAAAACCTCTCAGCTAAAATTTTGTCCCCAACAAAACAACCCCTCTTTACTTATGAATTAACTGATTTCTTAAAAAAGTTGAATTAAAAGGCCCCTCATATTATTGTAATCCTATTAAGTTTTTCCCAAAAGTGGGATTAAAATACCTCCCCTTTTGAATGCACATGGTAGACTAAATTTTTTGGAGGTGAACCCCCTGAGAGCACAATGTTGTAGAGAAGACATGTTGAAGGAGACAATCCTAGTGAAGTTCTTGAGACATTTTCCCATCATTGATTAAATACAACAAATGTTCAAATGCAAGTCCATTGTGCAACTGATGACATGGCATGCTATAGTACACTAGTCCACCTATGACACTTTGAGGATCCCTATAAAGCATGACATATGTTAGTCCTAGTGCAAAGACTAGGATGAAGAGGATCCCCTGTTTCAAAAGGCTGGAAGATTTTTTGCTTGCAAGTTTCGCACAGTTGTCTGATTACTGTGTTTAATGTTTGGCATGTCATCATTGAGATCTCATCAATTATTATGAACTTTGTATTTTGCAATTCTATGTATCGTTTGTCTGACACTGGTAAGGAGGCACGAAACATATCATGTCTCTTTGGTAGAGCAAACTGATGATGAACAGTAGTTGCTAATCGACTTAGTCTCATTCTCCTGTTGTTGCTGCTAGAACAATCGATTTTCCTTGTTTTACATAATTATAAGTAATGTACTCGATCATGTATAAATGTCTTTCTTGAACCAAGAGTACCACAAATGACATGAAGTCTTGTGGGTGATCCATTAATCTTTTTGTAAATTTCTTGTTGTTCAAAAGAAAGAGATGCATTTTTGAAATCCTTGAGCTCGTTCATCATTTGAAGTAATTGTGTGCGTGCTGTGTTATGTATATTGGTATCTTCATGAAGGTTGGTTGAAGCCATGAAGGAGTTTTGAATAACATGTAATGGGCTTTTTTGGAGTATCATGTTTGCTAGTTGGTGGCGATTTTGATCTATTAGCAAGTGCACTTTGCAATATTGATTGATAAGAGGAGCTATGTCTTCTTCTGCTTTTACGAGGTCTCAGATATGGGATTCTAAGAAGTAAGATTTCATATGATTGTTTTCAGAAATGAGCTCATTCTCATTTCTAAAATTTACGTTCTTTAGTAGAAGGTTGTAAAAAAATCCTTCAAAAGGATGAGCAGGGTGGTAATCTGTGAAACGTACAATCTGTGTTGATGGATATACATAATTTCCGAAAGAATATATGATAGTTATGTTATCTTTGTTTTTTTCTTTGACTTTTGGACATTTTATTTTTTCCAGAATTCATAGAAGGTCAAGTTCTCCATGACACTTGGACGACTGCAATATGTATCTATAGGATGCATTACAGAAACACAATGTTCACGAAGGTATTTTTAGCACATAGATGGGGGAGAGGAGTCAATGAAATGCACAGATTCGCTCCTTTGAATGGTAGATATTTGTAAGCATGACAATGCTGCCTCTGTTGGAGATGTTGGCTTTGAAAGAATGTATGCAGATATCATTTTTAATTTAATTGGATCTAGATTATCTAGTCCTAGAAGTTTTGCATTACCAGGATTCAAGTTCATGTGCCCCATGGGTTCGGTTTTCATAGCATATTTAAGAAGGTAATATGATAGGTCTGTGTTTGTTATTTTCTAAATATTCATATGTGCTTGCCATATGAGTAATATTCCTGCATGGTATGGAACGACATTACGATGTTCTAGTGATGGACGGAAGTAGATCCATCTTTGTGTGAGAGGATCTATAGTAGGTTTAGTATCTAAATGTATTGGATATGGAAATCCATATTTGCATTTGTGGTTTGTGCTTGAGTCAAATAGATTGCATGTTGGCCTACATGTGTGGATTTGTTTTCTCTTTACCATATAGTTAAGCTTTCTTTGAATTGAATTCTCTGGCCAATTTTTAAAATCATTCATGTAAGAGATATGTGCATCTATCTGGTTTGATACAAAATCTATGTCTTGTTCATCTATCCATAGCATCATGTGTGCATGGATAGATCCTCAATTTTGTACCTCATATCTTATGATGTGATGGTTGACTCTACCTACTGAGTCCTTTATCACACAGAATATATTTTGCTAAGAATTGTTGTAGTCTAACATGGAAGAGCACTACACATTCAACTAGACAATCTCTCCATGTGAAGTTTTTATTGAATTGTTTAGCAATGGTTTCTATTTGATCGATTTCACACCATCTCGTGGTTGATACCTCATCTGTAGTAAGTGTAAGAAATATATTGGGAAGGCCCCATGTGTCAACCATTGCCATTAGATCTTTTAATTTTCTACGGTGCCATGAAGGAGATCCAAGAATAGAACTTGGTATCTGAAACTTAAGAATACATCTAATTATCTCTTGTTCAGATACTCTTGGATCTTGTAATCTTTGTTGGTTAATATCTCTTTGTAATATTGTAGTTTGAGTAGAGTTTGCTATTAAAATAGATTGACGTATTTAGTACATCAATAACAAGTATGGTTTGTAAAGAGTGAACACGGAGAACAATGTTGATATTCTCATTTTTAAATATACGTTGAAGAACATCTTGCTGTCATGATCACCATATTTGAAAGGATAGAGGAATGGGAATAATGTATACTCTAGTGTTAATTCATCACATTGTGAGAAACCTTCCATAGATGTTATGAGCTTACCCTCAATAATTCTTGTTGAATCATGAAGTGCAATTGTCCTAACTTCGTGTGATGTATTTTTTTTGAATTGATGAGTTGTAGGTAGCATGTTGATTTGTTCTAGTAATGACAAGTAGTTGTCCTCATGTGCAATTTTCATAAGATCGAATGGTGAGTCAGCAGAGTGTCTTTCAAGAATATCAGAAATAACTTCTGAAGAAAGAACACTTACTCCTAGTTTTGGATGCGGTCGTTCATACATTGTCAAGTATTTTTTAAATATGGGTTTTGTTCTAGATTTAAACGCTAGAACGTGTTTTGTTGTTGATAGTAAGTTTGTTGAGTTACTACAGAATCTTTGTTGGCGATTCCAACATATTAGTGGATTATCCAACATCGATCTCCTTTGTAGTATACATGTTGCTAAAGATGTAATACCTTTAGAAATGTTTAGGGATATATCGATTATAGAAAGCATTTGCATTTGAAATATGTTTGCACCTAATACATTTTATAAATAGTGTGGATCATAGGGAATTGAGTACAACTTTCTAAATGGACTATCTATGCATGCATTACAAGCCATTTTTTATCTATGTCCTAGGCCATTTTCTACATGCAAACTTATGAATGTATATTTGGATAAGTCATATGGTGTTATACTTGATTCTAGTAGTGATATTACTGATTTTAACTTTATAAAAGAACCTATGTTAAATTCTATTCTACCACAATATACACAATATTGTATCTTCGAAATATATTGAGAAGTGATTTAGTTTAATTCTTTTAGAAATTTATTGATGAATAGCCATGAGGAGAAACTCGGTTGTAATTGTCTTTTCTTGTTTTCTATGCTAATGTAGGAAGCACATTCTCTCCTTTCAATAAGAGACCTTTTCATATTTGTAAAGTAAATTATATATTGAAATAGAATCACCTACAGCTTTATTTTCCCCTCGTGAATGAGAGAATTAAAAATGACTTGAAATTCACCAATTCGAATAATCTGCAAACAAAATATCAAGGTTGTTAACGCTTTATATTTTTCACTCAAAATTTATAACATCTCTAGTTTAGGTTGATACCAATTTGAATATATCATATAGGAATTTGAATGTAGCATATAGCATTTCGAATATAGAACATGGTAAGTAGCTCTTTCTTTTTGCACATAGGAGTTTGTGTTTAGCATATATTTTTATGCCTATATTTTGTAGGTATTTGAATTTGGGATATAGCAATTTTCATTTATCACTTTGTGTATATTTGGTGGCAATTTGAATTTGAGATATAGCACTCTGAATTTCGTACATAGAATTTTTCATTTAGAATTAGCACATACCATTGAGCAACTTTTTATCCAACACATAAACAAATAAACTTAAAAATTTAGCACATAAACTTTTTATCCAACGCATAAACAAATAAACTTATATCCAAACTACGTTGAGATATAGCACTCTGAATTTCGTCCATAGCATTTTGCATTTAGCACATAGCATGTTTTATCCAACACATAAACAAATAAACTTAAAAATTTTAGGATAGCACAACACTAGTGTAGGGATAGCATGGTAGTAGTGTAGGATTAATGCAGATAAGTTATCGCCAATGCGGTGCTTGGTTGCATTAGAATATGAACATGCATTAGCACATTATTACAAGATGAATGGATTCGTTATGGGAAGCTAGCGCGGTGGTTGTTGGGATATACTAAAAACAAGCATTGGATAAAATTGGACAGATAACGAAATGATAAATACTCTAAAGGGCACTGTTTTAGTATAGCACTATGCAACAAATTTTAGGATAGCATGGCAGTAGTGTAGGGATAGCACAGTAGTAGTACATGATAAGTTATCGCCAGTGCGGTGATTGGTTTGCACTAGGATATAAGCAAACCACCCCGCTGGTGGTTTGCTTCTATTATTACAAGATGAATGGATTTGTAGGATGTGTGGATTCATTATGGGAAACCAATGCGGTGGTTTTTGGGATACACTAAAAACAAGCATGGGTTTTACCATTTGGGATTTACAAAAAGAATTTAATAAAACCAGCATGGTGGTTGTTTGGGATATACTAAAAAGAAGCAGTCTCAATACAAATTTCATTTTGTAGGACGTGGACATATTGTTTCCTTGCAATGAGACTATATATATTTTCTTAGTGCTATCTCAGTCGTCCTCGTCCACTGCTCCAAGACACCCCAAGATGTGCTCATGCATGTCTAAATCCAATTTGAAGACACTCTTGCCCTTCTTTCATTGTGGCACAAGTTGCATCTGGAACCTAATAGCTCTTACTAGATGAGAGTACACATATGTTTGTGGACTCTTATGTAGTAGTTCATAATTGCGGCCTCTCTTAGATGTTTCTTTGTACCAGAAAGCTCCGACTACTACATCCCACTTCTCACAAATTGTTCCCCAATTATCCTTAAATGTTTCCTCAACCTTATACTTTGGTTTTGTGCACTTCAATAGAAAGTATGGGTCATCTTCCTCATTCTCCCAAGAATCTATGGTAGCTGCAAAGTTATCCCCCTCTTCTAGACATTCAGTGAGGTCATCAAAACTCCCCCCAAACTGTGCGAGTCATTTGTCTCTCCATTGTTTGTCACTCCATCTGAACGTAGAGGGAAAACTTGAACTTGCCCCCATGTCTTCGCAGTTGCAATGTTCTCACAATCTTCATGATCCCCAATGATGAATGCACTGCAGAAACAAGAAAGTTTTTGCATTTTAATCAGTTGGTTGTTTGAAAATCCCCATATGCTGTGTAGACCACAAAATCCTTTAATTTTCTTGCAATTGTGCTGGCTTCTCCTTTGTACTTCATCCATTTTTGTAGTGACATTTTGTACAGTTTTATGTTAAGTTCACCATCATTATATGGGTTTTTAAACCTCAAATTTAGTGTACATACTCTTATATTTTTTATCTTTCAAATGACCAAACTTGTGGTCAAAAATTATTTTGGGTCGCTTGGAAACGACGTTCTGTAAATAACGTTAGTATGAAAATTTTAACCCAAAGAATGTATCAACAATAGTGGAAGCATAGGTGGAAACATTGCCAATTGTCGATATGTACGTGGGTATAGATGTTAGTATATACCAATGCCTATACTGACTTACATACTGACATGCATACTAACTATAATTTTGTTGTTCACACCGACACCTTCCTCGCCCGCCAATCGTGCCAATAATTTTTGTGTTCTTGTTTACAAAGCATCAGTAGACAATGTCAAAAACAAACCTGAGTCTTGTAGTGTATAAGATGGAAATTTTCCTTCGTCAAGATGATTTATGGGATGTGGTCTCTGGCAATTGTCCACGTCCAACCTCTACTATTGCTTTAGTGATTGGAGCTCCTAGTGCTAGGCTTAATGTTCGCTTGGGTGTATCCAATCATGGAACTATTTTCAGGGCCATTTTGGAGCCATGACACGATGCGCTTCTCTGTGAATATTTGAATTTTGAATGGACCTGTGCTCTCGCCAAATTTTTTCCCAATGACATGAAGGTGCAGTGGCATAATAATGAGATGCAATCTATTTGTTCTGAACATGGCATAGATCAACACACGGCATCTCTGCACTGCTTCACGCAGCACGGTCTCTAGCCTAATCCGCCTGTCCACTTATTATCATGCAGACTTTTGCCACAACTTTGCCACCTATCACTGGGCATCGCACCCATGCAGATCATTAAAATTTAAGGTTGGCTTGGAGATACCACCACGTTGGTTCTTGGCATAATAATTAGACCCAATCTATCACTCTGAACATCGCTGTAGTGCAATCTCTGGCCTAACCACTTATCATCGTGTAGCCCTTTGCCACATCTTTGCTCGCAGCCCATGCAAATCATAGGTTGGCTTGGAGAGACCACTATGCTAGTTTTTGGCATAATAATGAGACACAATCTATTTTTTTGAGCATCACACCTGAACGCAATCTCTAGCGTGACAACCTATCATCGCCCAGAATTCAAGGTTGTCTTAGAGAGACCACCGTTGTTGTCACTGCACAGTGCTCCCCTACTCATCTATTGCTCTCTGATCCCAATGTTATCTACCTTCTCATATAAGGTAATTGTGTTGCAATCACCTAGAATAGAAATGCTAGCACTAAGGGAGACCCTTAGTTCCCACAGTCGATTCCCCACACAACTGCATGTCACCACCTTAGATGACATGCTCATAGAGGGCCCTGTTCGGAGCATCACCACGCTTGCTCATAGAATCTCGACGTCTTTTTTTTTTTTAAAAGGCATGAAAACGGCCTTGTTCGGAGCATCACCACGCTTGCCTCATAGATCCAATGGACAAGCATCTCGAAGATTGGACCCTCTTCTTTCCCTTTGCATTTGACCTTTCATGGCTAACTCTTCCATCTCGACCTCCGTCTAATGCCTGCAACTCTTGACATGGAAATCTAGATGCACTTATAGCTCAAAACCACTTTGTTAGCAACTTCTAACCTCCATAAAGGCATGCAAATGAGTGAACCACAAATTTTTCACTAAGACAAAGTTTTTCTACTCAACAAGATCTAAAACTCTCTCATATGGAGTTTCTTCAAATTATTTCTCTAACCAACTCAAAATCAAGCCACAAAATCCAGCCGACACTAGAATGGACAAAAACCAAAATTTTTTGACGAACATCAAACTTTCCCAAGACCTTCAAAACATCAAAACCATCCTTTTTAAACACTATCTGTGATATATATTCCAAAATATTTCATATACAAAATTGGAGCGTCACAACTACGCTAGTTTCTGGCATAATAATGAGACACAATCTATTATTATGAGCATCACACCTGAACGCAGTCTCTAGTGTGATGACCTGTCATCACCCAGAATTCAAGGTTGTCTTAGAGAGACCACCATGGTTGTCACTGCGCAGTGCTCCCCTGCTCATCTATTGCTCACCCACTCATCTTCACCATGCCTAGTACCACCCCCTCTCCAATGCTCTCTGATCCCAATGTTATCTACCTTCTCATATAAGGTAATTGTGTTGCAATCACCTAGAGTAGAAATGCTAGCACTAAGGGAGACACTTAGTTCCCACAGTCGATTCTCCACACATCTGCATGTCAGCACCTTAGATGACATGCTCATAGAGGGCCTCTTTATGGTTGTGGTGTATGGGTTCCCCTTGTTGGGGGGGACCTAATTTGAGTCCTGGCAATGTGCATGGTCTTCAGCCTATCCATCTTATTCTTCTTTGGCTTCGTAAAATATTTTAATGCAACAAGCTAGACAAGTGCAAACCTGAGCTATACAAATTCCCTCTTGCTCAGAAGAGGCTCTTAGTAATGGCTAGATGTAATCTTTTGGGCCTCTAAGGCTCTCAACGATCTTTTGGCTCACTTGATGTAATGTTTTGGTTTCTAAGGCTCTCAGCAATTGTTGAGTTCTTATTGCATTTATGTAATCTTTTTTTGTTCCATTTGAGGCTCTCAGTATGCACTATTGTTAACTTTTATATTTTGAATGGTTATGGCTGCTAGAAGTAATCTTTTGGCCTTTAAGGCTCTCATCAATGCCGAGTTTTTATAAATGTAAGATCCTTTGTTCAATTTTTGCTCGATATAAGTTGTTAATTTTTATATAACCTTTTATTGGATGTAGATGTGCATTGTAATCTCTTTTGCTTAATTTCCACTCGATAAATTATACTTTTTTCCTTATTCATATTTATTGCAACAAGGACTAAAATACCAAGAAATAAGGACTACAATTTTCTTGGTTTATGACCAAAATAGAGCTAAAATAACTCCAACGACCCACCGTTGTGGTTGCATGGAGATACATCTAGGAAAATACAATTAAACTTTTTGAAAATGCAATTGATGATATGGCCCTTGAGGGTTCCCCTCTAGTATCAAGGGCCATATCGACATGCATTATACAATATCTAGGATGCCACTGGATAGAAATGGCATGTAGATATGGTCCTTGCCCCTAAAGGGGACCCCTCAAGGGCTATATCATCAATTGCATTTTGCTTGGTTGCACAACACAATACATTTTCATTGGTAAAGAAATATATAACTCCAAGGACCAGCGCGGTGCGGTGGCTCTAATAGATCTCCTTCTATTTGCCAGCACATTGGTCATCATAGACCTCCTCCTATATTACGTAAAAATAGGTAACAAAGCTATTTCTTGGAGGAGGGAGCGTGGAGCAAAGTAGAGCAGGGGTGGAAAAGAGTTGGATGAATGGTGTGGAGCAAAGTAGCAGAACAGGGTTAGATGAGAGTAATGTAGTAAAATGCTAAATGCCACAGATCATATATATATTATAAAGTTTGAGCCACCATGGTGGCTGGAGCCTAGGGTTCCATCCATATTATTTGCAAGCCACCACGGTGGAATCTTAGGCACCACCCCAGAGGGGCTGGTAATCATGAAGAATATGCCACATGGTGGGTGAGCAGGCCACTCCGATGGTTGGTAATTAACTAACAGCCCAGTGGAATCTTAGCCATGATAGACGTGGCTGATGAGAGCCACCACCACTAGGCAATAATTCCCACAAAGGTAAATCATGAAGCTCTAATCACTCATCATTACCATGCACTCTAGTTCTCTACTGAGCATGCGAGCCTGGTGACTGGTAATTTTTACTATATTGGTAGTGATCATGCATGCTTAAGCCGGGTGGTGGGTGAGTAGTGGTTGGCTGGTAATTTTAACTGCCAGCCCAGTGGTATCATAGCCATGATAGACGTTGCTATAATAATCACTCATTACCATGCACTCTAGTACTCTATTGAGCATGCGAGCATGGTGACTGGTATTTTTTACTGCACTCATAGTTATCATGTATGCTTAAGCCCGATGGTGGGTGAGTAGTGGCTGGTAATTTTAACTACCACTACCATGGAATCATAGCCACAACAAATGTGGCTGATGACAGCAGCTACCATCGGGCAGTAATTCCCACAAAAGTAAATCATGAAACTTAATCACCTCTAATCCCTCATTACCATGCACTCTAGTACTCTCACAACAACGCAAAGCAACTATAGACGTGCTTGGTAGATGCGCAAAATAGTGGGCGTGTCTATAGGCATTGCTTTAGTAGAGGAATTACGGGCGCGTCTAAATGCATGTCTAAAAGCTCGTCTATTTGCGCGTAAATTAACATGTCTATGTGCACGTCTAGCCTGAGAAAATACGGGCCCATCTAACATCGCGTTTATTAGCGCGTCTATTTGCATGTGTATTAGCGCATTTATTTGCACGTTTAGACTGAGAATCAGACGCGCATTTAGACGCGTAGATAGACGCAAACCAGAGAATACAGAAAGTGAGACTTTGGTGTACATCATTGCTTTCCAAACATTGCCCATGATTACCAAAGCACATAATTTTTTGCAAGCCCACAAATACAAGAATTAAGTGAGATGAGGAGAATGAGACAATATGTAAAATAGTTTTGCCAATATCAATTATGGGGCTATGGTTCAATCTCATCCTCAATGAGATCAACCCTTGCCAAACTATCTACTTCAAAATCCAAACAAGTGTTTAGATCTACAAATAAATTCAACCCACTACTACTTGTGCCACTCATGTGCTCATCGAAATCAGCAGCTCGAATAGTAGGCTCGTCCTCATGGGTAATGGCCTCAATATCTGTATCTCCTATCTCATGATCATCCTCCTCTCTCGTGTCACGGTCATCATCACGTCCATGGCCATGATCATCCTCCATACGCTCCATATTAGTAAATGTACTATACATCACTTTGGAACGTGGCACAATAGGTATGACATGCCACCATCTATTATTATCAACCATTGGTTGATAGACAACCTAATTCAAACACAAATACAATCATGTTACTTTTCTTGCATCAAATATTTAAAAGCGAGTATTTTTATATGTGTGCACAGTACCTGTTCACATTGTTGCGGTAGTACTAGTGTGTCCTTCCTACTTTGCTAAAACTTTGTGGAGTCAATAGTTACAAAGCCACTTGCATGGTGTTTGATTGTTGCATTAGGGCCTCTTTCCACCATGTCCTTAAACCACTTTACATCCAAAACATACACAAAGAAGCATCGAAAGTCAAGCATAATAATATCTTGGATTATGCCACAATAATCATCCATGGCTCCATTGCCTCCCTCAAAGCTAGCAATGACGCTGCAATCTTGTGTGTTTCTCTTATCATCAATCTGTTGTGTTCGAAAATGCTTGCCCTCACACCATATAGCATTGAACATAGTGCACTACACAAAGAAAAAATCAATTAAATAAGCAATCTAAATTATTGAAAGCTCCTAACTTCTGCATAACATTATATATACCGACCTTGCTCATGCATCCCCTAGCATACTCCCATTCTTCCATTGTGATATGCATCCCTTCATCTTTCTCTGCTTTCTCCATTTCATCAAGTAGCCAATCCACATGAATATCCTTTGGAAGTGCTCTTAGATACTGAGGGTATGGCACACGAGATCCGTGGTGTGTAGGAAAGAGGGCCCTTTCTTCTTGTCTTCTTGCCTTTGCATCCTCATATCTTGTCACCTATCTTTTCATCACATCACTATTAAGTACCCAAAAGAGGTTGATACTATTATGCAACTCCGTGTCTATTCCTTTTTTGTGTCCTTTCCCTTGAGGCACAATAGAGGTCATCCTTAGGTCTTCATCATTTCTTCATAGTCATGGGAGAGAGCTATCCACATCAAGAAGGAACTCAGAAATATATACAAGTGACTCTTGTACCAACCAACCCTCGGCCATGCTACCTTCCGGTCTTGCATTTTGTCTCACGAAGCCCTTCAAGGTCTTCATGAAGTGCTCTAGGAAGAACAACCATCGTGCATGTATAGTACCGCAAATAGCAATCTCATCCACCAAATGCACTATGAGATGTAGTTGGCTTGTGAGAATAGAACGTGAAAATGTCTCCTCCACTAAACAAACCGCCTCCACTAACATAACTCGAGCATTCTCAAGCATGGTGGGATCTATTTCCTTTGAGCTCACATACCTCACAAGCTCTCCCATCTTGTAAATACAATCTTTCACCTTTTTCTTGTAATTACGTGAAATGCTAGTAGGTAGTATGAACTGAACCCGCGAGGAGGTGGTTGATTAGTTGCTTATAGCTATTCACTCACAAATTTGAAAGGAAAAAGATATTATGCGCATAAAATACTTACTTGGAGCATCTTGTGCCAATCATGAGATTTCAAGCCATATAATTGCTTTGATAACATCCATGGTGCACGAGGTAAAAAAACAAGCCCATTTGGTCTCTCTTGAGGCCAAGCTTCATGCATCCTCCCTGTGGTACGTAGATCCTCCCTTATGTTTGCCGAATCTCGTGTCCCATTCAAATACTCCCAAATGGTAGATGCCACATTCTTGAAGATATGCATGGGATCAAGTAGGTGATTGATCTTGGGGATAGATATGGTAAATGATAAAAGATAGCGTATCTAAACAAAATAAAGTGTTAGCATGTAATCTTCACTTTCAGCCAAGATAGCCAATCTTTACTTCCAGCCAATAGTTATAAACCCTTACCGGCTCATGCCAAGTGGTGGAGGAGTCGTGGAATCATCCCAAATTCTCATCCAATCTCCCGCAGTGAGTGATTGTGGGAGGACTTCATTCCAAGGGGCAACATATCTAGGATGATCAGGTGGGAGAAATCGATGGTGATTCTCATAAATGACCTTATTCAATGCGTCTGCCCGTGAGGCAACTAGCGAAAGACCACAAATAGGACATGCATGGTAACCCGATGTAGTGAGACCTAAACAATAGATGCAATTAAGAGTGGAAGGTGGGTTTAGGGTGCCACATCCTTTGCCTATTCATAATTAAAAATGCAATGCTTACCTGAACACTCGCCATAGCCTCGGAAGTCATGCATCATCCACATCAAGACTACTTTGTAGTTGAAGTCTCGTGACGAGGGAGGCCTGCTCACATCATGCACCTCAATACCTCTCCAAAGTATCTCTAGCTCATCAATCAAAGGCTCCAAATAAACATCAGGGTTTTTGACTTTATGTTTCCCTGGAATTAGAAGGGACAGCATAACATGTCCTTTCATTACAAGGCACAAGCCATTTTCCGACGGAAATACCGATGCTTTTTACATTAAATTTTTTTTTTTCACGGACGCAAAGGTCACTATAAAAGTCGCTAAAAGCGTCGAAAAAGGAGCGTCGCTATAAACCGTCGCTATATAGCAACGTTGTTAATCGTCGCTATATAGCGACGATGCAAACGTCGCTATATAGCGACACTCACAACAAGACAAAGCACCCATAGACGTGCGCACAGACGAGTTTCATGAACTAAAATAAAAACTTACGGGCGCATCTATTTGCACGTCTATTTGCACGTCTGGAGACCCGCATCTAATTGCACGTCTATATATCAGACTTATGCGTGTATAGATGTGCACAAAGACGCGTAAATAGACGCGCTTATAAACGCTTTTATATACGTGCGTATAGATGCAAAACGAACAGACAGACGCGAATATAAACGCGTTTTTAAACGCACTGATAGACGCACCCTTTTTTTTTTATAAATTTTACAGAATAGTGTGTATGTTGTGTATGCTATATAGTTACAAGAATCCCATATCCACATTCTATAATTCAATTCTTACAGCCAACCGCATTTTAATTACAATTTCAAATAAAATATTACAACTCCAAAATGCAATAAAATTGAAAGCTCAAAAAAGTGCTTGTATATACATATAGCACGAAGCTAAGCCACGTCATGTGGCTTTAAGTATAAAAAATAAGGAAGCTAAGCCATGTCATGTGGCTTCAAGTACAAAAAATAAGAGGAGTCTATATACAAGAGGCACGAAGCCAAGCCAGTGGCTTTAAGTACAAAAAAGAGTAGCTAGCATTACTTATACGACTAATCTATGTTCTCTAGGTCCTCGTTCCCTTCCACGCTCCCTTCTGCGCTCCCTTTTGCGCCTCCTTCCTCCTCTTCCTCATCGTCTTGTGCACGGGCCTGTAAACAAGGGACAACATATATCAATGTATGAAAAATCAAATCTTTACTTATAATTTTGGCATTATTTAATTACTTTCAAATACCTGGGGGGCCTGTCCAGTAGCTCGGGTATACTGCTCCTCAGTAATCAACCCATCATCATAGAAATGCCTCCATGTATCTCCTCTGCGATGGTGGCGGTGGTAGGCTGTCTCCACTGGAGTAGGGTATCTGCCCACGATCTCAAGCTGCATGACCGCGATACACTTTGTGGAGGGATTAGTACAAAGAAACAACCAACCTCCTAATAAACTACATAAGCAATATAATTTGAGATCGATACTTACAAATTGGGCCTCCCATGATTCAACACCCCCTGCTCCAAAATGCGCGCTCCCATATTCCTCCATCTGGATCCTCCGTGCCTCCATGTGCTGCAGACTGGGCTCCTCCTTCGCTGACTTCATTGCCTTCTTCCACTCATGCTTGTGAGCGGTGTGGGGCGGGCCCCTTGGAGGTTGATCAAGCCTGGCAAGCTCCGCTAGTGCCTGCCTCTTAAGGGAAGATCTTTTATTGCTAAGTATCGTAACAATCTTTGACTTCCCCCATTTATCTGTGAACTGGCGATTGGGGGGGTTAGGATACCTAGAGCGAACAGTAGCGAGGGTCTCATCAGCCAACCTCTTTGGGTGGTCTTTATAGTGGATAAAGCAATCTCTGTAATTGTTAGCAATTACAGAGCGCATGAAGGCCATGATGTCCTTCCCCCGCGCATCCATCAAGATGCCTCCTGTCTGAGTGATGTCATAATAAATCATATCATCACCCAGGGGCACATCTAAATCATCTGAATCATCCTTCTCCTCACTGCCACATGGCCCAAAGCACTGTGCCATGCATCCACCACCGCTCTCCCTGCTACTACGCCTACTACCCTGTCGTGTCGAGCTCGTACGCTAGCCACTCGTAGCTGGGGACTGCATGGGACTACGCTGACCACTCGTAGCTGGAGAACCGAGTCTCGACAGTTGTGGAGTACGTCGACGGCTCGCCGAGACAGAAGGACCTCCTGACAGCATGGGAAAAGGGGCATAAGACGGGATGGCAGAAGGGACATAAGACGGCATGGGGGAAGGGGCATAAGACGGTACGGGGGAAGCTCGGGGGGGTCACTATGTATAAACCCTCTATATCACGTGCGTTCAAGGCCTATATTTAAAATCCCTTATCTGTAAAAGATTTTGTTAATAAAATGTATCCCTTTTTAATACAAATCTGTAAATTTTTCCCAAAACTATTTTAAATAGTCCCTTATGTATATTTATTTCTGTAAATTTTAGAAATAAAAAATATCCTTCTGTTGAACTCACGTGATAGGGTTACATATGATGAGTGACCCCCCCGAGGGGGGAAGGGGCATAAGACGGGGCATAAGACGGCTGTGCGGACTCCGCTGGGGTGATCTCAGGCAGTGTGGGGTGGCTCGGAGTCTGTAGTGCCGACTCCCGGGGAGTGTTAAGGGTACCCGTCATGTACCCATATAACTTCGCAGGACTAGGAGGGTGCCCTAAAAGATTATATAAATCCTTCCAAATCGATTCCTGCAGATCAGGTGAGCTAGAAGCACTTCCTGGCCACATGTTGAACTGGAAAATAGGAAACAAATCTATTACTTTGGGAGCTGAGAAGAAAGGGGAAGAAAAAAGAGGCTCTGTCAGAGCGCGTCTATAGACCCGTCTGATCTGCGCGTCTATAGACACATCTAACAGAGCGTTTAACAATTCAAGTAAAAGCGCGTCTAACAGTCCGTCCAGCAATCCGTCTAACAGTGCATTTACAAGCGCGTCTAACAACGCGTCTAACAGTCCGTCTAAACATCCGTCTAACAGCGCGTTTAAAAGCGCGTCTAACAGTGCGTTTAAAACTCCGTTTAATAGGGCGTCTACATACACGTCTACATACGTGTCTGTGTGTGTCTGTAACAAGCCGGACGCGTAGATAAACGCGCCTGTAGACGGGCGTTTAGATGCACCCTCAGACGCGCCTATACACACGCTCCGAAAGCGAGAATACTAAAAAGTCGAAAAGGACGTTTTGCCCGACAAAAGAACGTGTCACTCATACCTAGATCCTGCATTTCGTGGATGCGAGAAAGTACAAAACTGGAAAGAGCAAGCAAGAACAACTTCAAAAGGACTTACTTGGAAAAAGGTATGGAAGGATCTTTCTTTTCCAAACTTGTTTCTTCTCCTTGTTCGTACTCCTCCTCTTCTTTAGGGTTGGAAGCAAGTGTAGGTATGGTCCCTTTCTCTTGAGTGAAAGCTTGGAACTGTGTATGGGAGGCTCTCTCTTAAGCTTCGAATCTATAGAACTGCTAATAAAGAAGGAAGAAAGCCGCTCGCGAAGTTTAAGTAATGAAAAGAAAAGCAAAGCGAGCGGCGCGCCAAAAAGCAGGTTTAAAAGCCGCGTCTATAGTCGCGTGTCTATTAGCGCATCTATAGTCACGTCTGGATACACAGAGTAGATGCGTCTATAGTCGCGTCTATTAGCGCATCTATGGGCGCATTTAAATACACAGAGTAGACGCGCGTTTAGGCGCGCAGTTAGACGCGACATTAGACGCGGCGATAGATGCGACTATAGACGCGGCGATAGACGCAACACAGAGTTTATAAGCATTTGAAGAAGAGCAAATTTGGTGGGTTGTTTGTTTGTAGGATGTCTCCATCTTCAACAAGCAGCTCTAGCGAGGATAAATCTCTCCATATCCACCATCGCGAAATGTGGTTGGAGCAAAAAATCAAATGTTTGTGTGATCGATGTCGAGGAAACATGTATCGTGCATGCAGGATTACATTCGACCATATCTCAAAGTATGGAGAATGGGATGTGACCATAAACAGGGTAAGGGTTTGTAAGTTAAGGTTGATTGAGATACCTATGGGTGTTCATATGTTTGAGATATGATCCCGTTTTAATTTGATACAGGATGCAGTGCCACACCCGCACATGTTACCCTATGCCCGTCGTGAGGAGGCGAAGCGTCGGCGATATGAGGTGGGATCTTCAGGAGGAACCGTTACGGATGCATGGAGTGATGGTGATAGTAGCCCTCCACCATTACCTCATGAAGCCATGGAGGAGGAGGTGTTTGATGATATGGTGTGGGATTTATATGTCCATCAAGGGAGGGATAATATCATGGAGCAGGATGATCTTTTTACCGCAGCATCGACTCCACTGTTTGAGGGGTGCACATTCTCTGTTCTACGTGCCTCCCTTGAGTTACTAAACTTGCAAACCATCTATGGATGGAGCAATGCAAGTTTAAATGCATTACTCAAGTAAGCTTTAAAGTCGATTTTGCAAACATGGTGAATTATGCTAGTGGGTCAATTACTCGAATGCTTTTCCTCATTTATGGTCTTCACGTGCAGGCTATTATGTAAAATGCTTCCAAGGGAGAATAAATTACCGACCTCAAGAGATATGGCAAGGCAACATGTGACCTCTCTTGGAGGATTAGATTACAAGCGCATCCATGCATGTGTCAACGATTGCGTTTTGTTTCGTGGACTACATAAGGATGTAAGAGAGTGTCCTACTTGTGGAGAGGCAAGATATAGAGCAGATCTCAAAACCTTGGATGTGCCTCGTAAGGTATTGCGACATTTTCCCATAATCCCTCGCATCCAACATATGTTCAACTGCAAATCTATTGCAGAGCTCATGTCATGGCATTCCTCCCATCGATCAACCGATGGCAAGTGGAGAACTCCCGCGGGCTCTCCTGCGTGGAAGCATATTGAAGACACATGGCCAAGCTTCAAGGAAGAACCTAGGAGCTTGAGACTTGGATTGGGTATGGACGGTGTGAACCCATTTGGTCTCAAAAGCATGTCTTACAGTGTATGGCCAGTGGTATTGGTGAATTACAATCTTCCACCCTCTATGGCTATAAAGAAAGGACATGTCATGCTGTCCCTTCTAATTTTAGGGAAACATAAAGTCAAAAACCCTGATGTTTATTTGGAGCCTTTGATTGATGAGCTAGAGATACTTTGGAGAGGTATCAAGGTGCATGATGTGAGCAGGCCTCCCTTGTCATGAGACTTCAATTGCAAAGCAGTCTTGATGTGGACGATGCATGACTTCCCAGGCTATGGCGAGTGTTCAGGTAAGCATTGCATTTTTTAATTATGAATAGGCAAAGGACGTGGCACCCTAAACTCACCTTCCACTCTTAATTGCATCTATTGTTTCAGGTCTCACTACATCGGGTTACCATGCATGTCCTGTTTGTGGTCCTTCGCTAGTTGCCCCACGGGCAAACGCATTGAATAAGGTCATCTATGAGAATCACCATCGATTTCTCCCACCTGATCATCCTAGATATGTTGCCCCTTGGAATGAAGTCCTCCCACAATCACTCACCGTGGGAGATTGGATGAGAATTTGGGACGGTTCCACGACTCCTCCACCACTTGGCATGAGCCGGTAAGGATTTGTAACTATTGGCTGGAAGTAAACATTGGCTATATTGGTTGAAAGTGAAGATTGCACGCTAACACTTTATTTTGTTTAGATACTCCATCTTTTATCATTTACCATATTGGTCCCACCTCAAGATCAATCACCTGCTCGATCCCATGCATATCTTCAAGAATGTGGCATCTACCATTTGGGAGCATTTGAACGAGACACGAGATTCGGCAGGCATAAGGGAGGATCTACGTACCACAGGGAGGATGCGTGAAGCTTGGCCTCAAGAGAGACCAAATGGGCATGTTTTTTTACCTCGTGCACCGTGGATGTTATCAAAGCTAGAGATGGCGATGGTGAAGTGCGCTATTACTACAATTCGTACTCCCACTGGATGCATGAGGTGTTTGAAGGGAGCCTTTACAAAGAGCAAGAAAAGAGGTGTAGAGCAATTATATGGCTTGAAATCTCATGATTGGCACAAGATGCTCCAAGTAAGTATTTTATATGCATAATATCTTTTTCCTTTCAAATTTGTGAGTAAATAGCTATAAGCAACTAATCAACCACCTCCTCGCGGGTTCAGTTCATACTACCTACTAGCATTTCACGTAGTGCATCAAAGGATGTGAAAGATTGTATTTACAAGATGGGCGAGCTTGTGAGGTATGTGAGCTCAAAGGAAATAGATCCCACCACGCTTGAGAATGCTCGAGTTATGTCAGTGGAGGCGGTTTGTTTAGTGGAGGAGACATTTCCATGTTCTATTCTCACAAGCCAACTACATCTCATAGTACATTTGGTCGATGAGATTGCTATATGTGGTACTATACATGCACGATGGTTGTTCTTCCTCGAGCGCTTCATGAAGACGTTGAAGGGCTTCGTGAGACAAAATGCAAGACTCGAAGGTAGCATGGCCGAGGGTTGGTTGGTACAAGAGTCACTTGTATATATTTCTAAGTTTCTTGTTGATGTGGATAGCTCTCTCCCACGACTATGGAGAGATGATGAAGACCTAAGGATGACCTCTATTGTGCCTCAAGGAAAAGGACGCAACAAAGTAATAGACACGGAGTTGCGTAATAGTATCAACCTCTTTTGCGTGCTTAATAGTGATGTGATGAAAAGATGGGTGACAAGATACGAGGATGCAAAGGCAAGAAGACAAGAAGAAAGGGCCCTCTTTCGTACACACCACGGATCTCGTGTGCCATACCCTCAGCGTCTAAGAGCACTTCCAAAGGATATTCATGTGGATTGGCTACTTGATGAAATGGAGAAAGCAGAGAAAGACGGATCAATGCAAGGTTGGTATATAGAATGTTATGCATAAGTTAGGAGCTTTTTATAATTTAGATTGCTTATTTAATTGATTTTTGCTTGGTGTAGTGCACTATGTTCAATGCTATATCGTGTGAGGGCAAGCATTTTCAAACACAACGGATTGATGATAAGAGAAACACACAAGATTGCGGCGTCATTGCTAGCTTTGAGGGAGCCAATGGAGCCATGGATGATTATTGTGGCATAATCCAAGATATCATTATGCTTGACTTTCGACGCTTCTTTGTGTATGTTTTGGATGTAAAGTGGTTTAAGGACGTGGTGGAAAGAGGCCCTAATGCAACAATCAAACGCCATGCAAGTGGCTTTGTAACTATTGACTCCACAAAGTTTTGGCAAAGTAGGAAGGACACACTAGTACTACTGCAACAATGTGAACAGGTATTGTGCACACACATAAAAATACTCGCTTTTAAATATTTGATGCAAGAAAAGTAACATGATTGTATTTGTGTTTGAATTAGGTTGTCTATCAACCAATGGTGGATAATAATAGATGGTGGCATGTCATACCTATTATGCCACGTTCCAAAGTGATGTATAGTACATTTACTAATATGGAGCATATGGAGGATGATCATGGCCATGGACGTGATGATGACCGTGATACAAGAGAGGAGGATGATCATGAGATAGGAGATATACATATTGAGGCCGGCATTACCCGTGAGGATGAGCCTACCATTGGAGATGTTCATTCCGATGAGCACATGAGTGGCACAAGTAGTAGTGGGTTGAATGTATTTGTAGATCTAAACACTTGTTTGGATTTTGAAGTAGATAGTTTGGCAAGGGTTGATCTCATTGAGGATGAGATTGAACCGTAGCCCCACAATTGATATTGGCAAAACTATTTTACATATTGTCTCATTCTCCTCATTTCACTTAATTCTTGTATATGTGGGCTTGCAAAAAATTATGTGCTTTGGTAATCATGGGCAATGTTTGGAAAGCAATGATGTACACCAAAATCTCACTTTCTGTATTCTCTAGAGCGCGTCTATTTACGCGTCTAAATGCGTGTCTGAGTCTCAGTGTAAACGCGCAAATAAACGTGCAAATACACGCGCAAATACATGCGCTAATAAACGGGATGTTAGACGGGCCCGTATTTTCTCAGGTCAAACGCGTAAATAGATGCAATGATTTACGTGCAAATAGACGAGCGTTTAGCTGCGCCTATAGACGCGCCTGTAATTTCTCTACTAGAGCAATGCCTATAGACGCGCCCGCTATTTTGCGCATCTACCAAGCGTGTCTATAGTTGCTTTGTGTTGTTGTGACTGTTAATCGTCACTATATAGCGACACTAGTAAACGTCGCTATATAGCGACGATTAACAGAAGTAAAAAAAAAGGGTTAGTGGCTTCCTTTTGGCCCTGTTTAGCCCCACTATTCCTTTTTTTTTTTGTACTTACAAAAGAAAGTTTTTTATAACAAAATTTCCCTTGATTTCAGGGTGATACAAAATTGTTCTTGTGAAATGATGAGTAAAAAATGCATATACATGTCGGACATATACAATAGTGTTTGTAACAAAATTACCCTGTGAAAGGGCGATACAAAATTGCTCAAACGAGCGGATATACAAAATGCTACTACCACTACTCATCCGAATCCGAATCATCTTCATCTTGTTGGCCTGTTCCTTGGTCCTCGACACCTGCATCTTCTCCCTTGTCCTCGGCACCTGCGTCCGATCCTTGCCCTATTGATTGCTCGCCTTCGATGATGGGACGCTTGAGCTTTGACCCTAAGAGTGAACCACATAAATCAGAAATTAGATTGGAACTTAAATTAAAAAGTGAGATTACAAGTAGGAGTAAACTTATACTGTGCGAGCAGCCACCTCAGCCCAATCGACAGTTGCTCCCATTGCCTCTTGCTCAATGAACCACGGCTTTGTTCCTATCCGAAATGCGCGTCGCGCCTTTGCATCCGTAGGAAGACGACCCATTGCAGCTTGCTGTGGATCCAATTTATGAGAGTTAGAGTTAGCTAAAGTACATGTAATATGTAAGTAAAACAAATAGAACAATACATTAAATGGGAAGAAGTAGACTTACCACAGTTTCCTCGAACGCATACCGTCTGCCTGCACCAAAGTGCGAAGTACCTACGACATCCAGTCGTCTCTTCACAGCCCTCCTCTGACCCTTGAACATTTCGGGATGGTCCCTTTGTTGCTTCTTGAAGTACTTCCAATCAGCTTTGTCTGCCCAGCTGGGTTTAGACAACCCCTTTGTAATGGAAGTACGCAAGGTTGATCTACGATGCTTTAGGACCAAACCCATGCGCTCGAGCATATAATTGTCATTAAACTCCACATTTGGCAGATTAGGGTATCTTTGTTTTAACTCATCGATCACCGCCTGCTTCTTTTGGGCATCTTGATACCGCCAATCAGTATTTATGCCGCTCTTGAAGTGATGACTCATCAACCTCCTCATGGCGGCCATCACTACTTTGCCCTTTTTATCTTCTATTATCTCTCCGGCAGATGTGATTTGATAGGAGAGATCCCCTGATGAGTAAGGGGGACTGACGGTAGCAGAGTCTGAAGGAGTGGAAGCTGCGCGACCGCTTTCGGAGGGAGGAGTAGCAGTGGGAGTAGGAGAGGGAAAGGGACCTGACTGATACTGTGTCTTTGGACCAAGTGGAGACCTAAAGGAGCGTGAGTGTGCTGACTCATCTACATCTCCCGAGTCAGCACAACATGAGCCACCCATCCTACTCTTCCTTCCCTTGCGGGAGGCATGCGCAGGTGATGATCCCGTGGTCGAAGGGGTGCGAGGGGATGGCTGGGCAATACGTCCACCCGTCAGTGTAGGGGAAGGAATTGCGGAGGTCCTCTGAGAGAGCAGAGAGAAGAATCTCGCTGCCTCCTCATCACTCATCTGCGCTACAAACTCGTCGGGACTCCCGACAAAGCCATGCGCGGCTAGCAAAGGAGTTCCCCGAGGGGTAGTCGCAGTGCTACGTGGAAGAGGGGTCGGACCAGGGGTAGTTATAGTGCTAGGTCCAAGAGGAGTCGGACCAGGGGTAGTCCTCGGGGTAGTCACCTGAGAGGAATCAAAGTCCTCTGGAGCATATAGATCGTGAGCTCTCCTCCTGCGAGGCTGTCCGTACTCGTTGGATGAGCGACGTGATCCCATGTCTAACATAGACACAAACACAAAAACAGAAAACAAAAAAACAAACATAAGCATTCTCATAGGCATAGGCATAGGCAAGAAGAAAGAAGAGGGAAAGGAAAGAAGAGGGAAAGGAAAGAGGGAAAGAAGATGGAAAGGAAAGAAAAGAATGAGAATGAGGAAACAGAGAATGAGAGAAGGGGGAAATAGAGAAGGGGAAAGAGATGAGGGAAAATAGAGAAGGAGAGAAGGGGGAAATGAGAGAAGGGGGAAATAGAGTGGGAAATAGAGAATGAGCTTATGCGGAAATAGAGAATGAGCTTATGCTTCTCTCATTCTCTATTTCCGCATAAGCTCACGCATAAGCATGAGCTCATGTAAAAACATGAGCATAAGCTCATGCTCACTCATGAGCATAAGCATAAGCTCATGCGGAAAAAGAGAAGGAGCTTATGCAGAAATAGAGAATGAGTTTCCGCATAAGCTTCGCTCATTCTCTATTTCCGCCTAAGCTCATGCTTATGCTCATGCGGAAAAAGAGAAGGAACTTATGCATAAAAAGAGAAGGAGCTTATGCAGAAATAGAGAATGAGAGAAGCATAAGCTTCTCTCATTCTCTATTTCCGCATAAGCTTATGCATAAGCATAGCTTATGTGGAAACTTAAGCATAAGCTCATGCTCATGCATGAGCATAAGCTCATGCGGAAAAAAAAGAAGGAGCTTATGCGGAAAAAGAGAAGGAGCTTATGCCGAAAAAGAGAAGGAGCTTATGCGGAAAAAGAGAAGGAGCTTATGTGGAAATAAGCTTCTCTCATTCTCTATTTCTGCATAAGCTCACGCATAAGCATAAGATTATGTCTAAACTTAAGCATAAGCTCATGCTCATGCATGAGCATAAGCATGAGCTTATGCTTATGCTTATGCTCATGCGGAAAAAGAGAAGGAGCTTATGCATAAAGAGAGAAGGAGCTTATGCGGAAATAGAGAATGAGAGAAGCATAAGCTTCTCTCATTCCCTATTTCCACATAAGCTCATGCATAAGCATAGCTTATGCGGAAACTTAAGCATAAGCTCATGCTCATGCATGAGCATAAGCTCATGCTTATGCTCATGCGGAAATAGAGAATGAGAGAAGCATAAGCTTCTCTCATTCTCTATTTCCGCATAAGCTCATGCATAAGCATAAGCTTATGCGAAAACTTAAGCATAAGCTCATGCTCATGCATGAGCATAAGCATGAGCTTATGCTTATGCTTATGCATAAGCATAAGCATGAGCATAAGCATAAGCTCATGCTTATGCTCATGCAGAAAAAAAAGAAGGAGCTTATGCAGAAAAAGAGAAGGAGCTTATGCAGAAATAGAGAATGAGAGAAGCATAAGATTCTCTCATTCTCTATTTCTACATAAGCTCATGCATAAGCATAAGCTTATGCGGAAACTTAAGCATAAGCTCATGCTTATGCTCATGCGAAAAAAGAGAAGGAGCTTATGCGGAAATAGAGAATGAGTTTCCGCATAAGCTTCTCTCATTCTCTATTTCCGCATAAGCTCATGCATAAGCATAGCTTATGCGGAAACTTAAGCATAAGTTCATGCTCATGCATGAGCATAAGCTCATGCTTATGCTCATGCGGAAAAAGAGAAGGAGCTTATGCGGAAAAAGAGAAGGAGCTTATGCAGAAATAGAGAATGAGAGAAGCATAAGCATAAGAGAATAAGAGAGAAGGGGGAAATAGAGAAGGGGGAAAGAGAGAAGGGGGAATGAGAGAAGCATAAGCATAAGAGAATAAGAGGGAAAGGAAATAGAGAATAAGAGGGAAAGGAAAGAGAGAAGGGAAAAGAGATGAGGGGGAAAGAGAGAAGGGGGAAAGAGAGAATAAGAGAAGAGGGAAAAAAGAGAAGGGGGAAAATGGAGAATAAGAGAAGGGGGAAGAAGGAAAGAGTGAGAGGGGAAGAGAGGGTTCCTACGCCCATCACTGCAGCTAGCGCTTAAGGCGCTATCTGCAGGCCAATGCAAATAACAAAAATAATAAATGGAAAAAAGAGGAAGCACTTACCTGAAAAAGTATATCCCACTCGGTGTAGTGGACTAGACCTACAAAAAAAGAGAGAAAACAACCCATTTTTTCAAATAAGATGTTAGTGAAAGGAGGAGATTACAAAAGCAACTTCTTGAAGGGAGGAGATTGAGGAGACAAGGAAAGGAGGAGATTGAGGAGACAAGGAGAAAGAGAAGGAAGAGAAATACAAAAAAAAGAGGTGAGTTTTCTTTCTTTCTTGAAATCTTGTTTTTTGTTTCAATCCTTTCAAAACAAGCATGAAAACTAGTTTATAGGTTTAGTAATACAAGAAGAAACACCCACAAAACTAAAGCTAACAAACAAACAACCTACATTGTTGAAACAAACTCACCTCTTGAAGAACTTTCTTTCAAGAAACCAAAGAGGGAAAAGGATAGAGAGGGAGTACAAGAGGTAGGAGAAGGGTGAGGAATGGAAAATAGAGTGGGAGGTTGCTTGGAATAGATGGGAGGTCGTCCAAAATAGGTGGGAGGAGATTTTGGGTTGCTTACTTGAGAGATCATGGAATGGATTAAGCAAAACACCATGCGTTTCGGCGTTTCGGGTTTTAACCCACATCGTCACTATATAGCGACGCTTATTTGTCGCTATATAGCGACGGAACACAGCGTCACTATATAGCAATGCTTACTGTCACTTTTTTTATATGGCCTCAAGAGAAGCTCAAACATGCTATTTTATAATTGTCAATATCTCCTCTTCATGCTTATGTTGTGATTTTATAAGTGTAGATGGAAGGGACGAGCGGAAGCTCATCCGATGATGCGCCAACACGCGGGAGCACGAAGTGGCTTACAGAGAGGTTATACTATCATTGCACTCATTGCAAGCGAGAAGTACGACATCAACGTCGTATTATCATGCGCCACTTGCGGATGTATGGGGAGGAGCCGGAACCAGTACCCCCTGTTGGTGTTGCACATGTTGATGGATCATCGGTAAGTCAAAGCTATTTAAGTTTGCAATCTTATTGTATAATACCAGGAAATAGAAGATCTTATATTTACACGAATGAGCTTATGACAGGATGAGGAGGGTGACGAGGGTACACATATACCTTCTCACTTTCAACAAGACTATAGTCTCCCGGATGACGACGAGGGTATGGTCGACATGATGGATTCCATTTTTAGGGGCGCTACATCCCACGTACACGTGATGTCAGAGTCTGAGGTCAAAATGCGAGAGTTGCAATCAACACAATTGTACGAGGGTGCTAGGATGTCTAAACTACGTGCTTGTCTCTCAATCTTGAATCTACAAGTACAGTATGGGTGGTCGGATACAAGTGTCTCGCCCTTAATGAGGTTAGCCCTTGCATTAATTTGACTCATTATTTGGATATTGTTTGTTTTGAGAATCATCATTTGGATAGTGTCTTTGTCATAGGTTGCTCCAGAAGATGTTGCCTGCACCAAATACCATGCCCGCATCAAGAGATGAAGCGAAAAAGATGCTAACAATGGTCGGTATGGATTATGATACCATCCATGCTTGCCGTAATGATTGTATTCTCTTTCGTCGTGAGCATGGAGATTTGGCTAGTTGTCCAAAGTGTGGGGAACAACGATATAGAGATGACTTGCAGGGTGAACGGATACCGGTAAAGGTCTTGAGACACTTTCCCATCATTGCAAGAATACAACACATGTTTCGATGCAAATCCATAGCAGAGTTGATGACATGGCATGCATCTCATCGGTCCACTGATCACACATTGAGGATTCCCGCAGATTGTGCAGCTTGGAAGCACATAGATAATCAGTGGCCGGACTTTGCGAGGGAGCCACGCAACTTACATCTTGGGCTAGCCATGGATGGCGTGAATCCTTTTGGGTTACGCTCGACATCTTGGTCGACATGGCCCATAGTCGTGGTGAATTACAATATCCCACCATGGCTAATAATAAAAAAGGGACACCTCATGCTTGCACTACTTGTGCTGGGAAAATACAAGGCAAAAAACATGGACATGTACATGGCACCTTTGATAGAGGAGTTACAGATATTATGGAGAGGAGTGCAAGTCTTTGATATTTCTAGAGCTCCTAGGCATACCAATGATATTTTGGTCAGGGGTATCTTGATGTGGACCATGCATGACTACACCCAGGATATGGAGAGTACGCAGGTACGTGGTTATGTCTTTACATGTACAATGAGGGATTATGCTTTTTTAACTCTCTTTTGCACGCATGTCTTGTACTAACATATTCATGCACGCGTGCAGGACTTGTTACAAGTGGGTACCATGCTTGTCCTGTTTGTGGACCGGCTCTGAAATCACTTGCACGCTACTCCAAACATATGAGGAAAAATGTTTATGAAGGTCATGCTCGATACCTTCCACTCGACCATCTCGCACGTGGAGGTCAGGTTGATCCACCACCATCATATTTGAAGGCAAGTGATTCGATTCAAGCTTGGAGGGTGAATGGAGAGGAACCTCCTCTTGGTATGAAGAGGCTATCGATCTTTCACGAGCTTCCTTATTGGGGTCAATTACAAATCAATCATCTCTTGGATCCCATGCATGTCTTCAAGAATGTGGGGGCTACCATTTGGGCACACTTGGTTGGTTCCAAGGACTCGAGAGGAGTGCAAGAAGACTTGCGTGCTATGAATAGGATGTCTCGTTTGTGGCCCCAAGTGCATGCTTCAGGAAAAGTTGTCCTCCCAAAAGCAACGTGGATCCTCTCTACGAGGGAGGAGGCAGCGATCAAGGCAGACATTGCCTCTTTTCAAACACTGATAGGGTACATGCATTGCTTGAAAGGAGCATTTTCAAAGGACAATAAGCTTAGTGGCCTCAAGTCCCATGATTGGCACAAGGTCTTACAGGTATTCTAAGTAGAATTAGTGTACCGATAATAGTGATGCGTTAGCGTAATTATTACTATGTTATATTGTTGACATGACTTCATTGTTGCTTTGATAGTTCATCCTTCCAATTACAATAAAAGGGTGCTTACAAGAAGATGTTAGAAATGCTATATTCAAGATCTGTGGTATTGTGAGGTATGCTTACTATCAAATCGCATTATGTATTTTCTTACACAACAACACAAAGCCACTATAGACGCGCTTGGTAGATGCGCAAAATAGCGGGCGCGTCTATAGGCTTTGCTTTAGTAGAGAAATTACGGGCATGTCTATAGGCGCGGCTAAACGCTCATCTATTTGTGCGTAAATCACCGCGTCTATTTGCGCATTTGACCTGAGAAAATACGGGCCCGTCTAACATCCCGTTTATTAGTGCGTCTATTTGCACGTGTATTTGCACGTTTATTTGCGCATTTACACTGAGACTCAGACGCGCATTTAGACACGTAAATAGATGCGCTCCAGAGAATATAGAAAGTGAGATTTTGGTGTACATCATTGCTTTCCAAACATTTCCCATGATTACCAAAGCACATGATTTTTTGCAAGAACACATATACAAGAATTAACTGAAATGAGGAGAATGAGACAATATGTAAAATAGTTTTTCCAATATCAATTGTGGGGCTATGGTTCAATCTCATCCTCAATGAGATCAACCCTTGCCAAACTATCTACTTCAAAATCCAAACAAGTGTTTAGATCTACAAATACATTCAACCCACTACTACTTGTGCCACTCATGTGCTCATCGAAATCAACATCTCCAATGGTAGGCTCGTCCTCACGGGTAATGTCGGCCTCAATATCTATATCTCCTATCTCATGATCATCCTCCTCTCTTGTATCACGGTCATCATCACGTCCATGGCCATGATCATCCTCCATACGCTCCATATTAGTAAATGTACTATACATCACTTTGGAACGTGGCATAATAGGTATGACATGCCACCATCTATTATTATCCACCATTGGTTGATAGACAACCTAATTCAAACACAAATACAATCATGTTACTTTTCTTGCATCAAATATTTAAAAGCGAGTATTTTTATGTGTGTGCACAATACCTGTTCACATTGTTCCGGTAGTACTAGTGTGTCCTTCCTACTTTGCCAAAACTTTGTGGAGTCAATAGTTACAAAGCCACTTGCATGGTGTTTGATTGTTACATTAGGGCCTCTTTCCACCACGTCCTTAAACCACTTTACATCCAAAACATATACAAAGAAGCGTCGAAAGTCAAGCATAATGATATCTTGGATTATGCCACAATAATCATCCATGGCTCCATTGGCTCCCTCAAAGCTAGCAATGACGCCGCAATCTTGTGTGTTTCTCTTATCATCAATCCGTTGTGTTCGAAAGTGCTTGCCCTCACACCATATAGCATTGAACATAGTGCACTACACCAAGAAAAAATCAATTAAATAAGCAATCTAAATTATAAAAAGCTCCTAACTTATGCATAACATTCTATATACCGACCTTGCTCATGCATCCCCTAGCATACTCCCATTCTTCCATTGTGATATGCATCCCCTCGTCTTTCTCTGCTTTCTCCATTTCATCAAGTAGCCAATCCACATGAATATCCTTTGGAAGTGCTCTTAGATGCTGAGGGTATGGCACACGAGATCCGTGGTGTGTACGAAAGAGGGCCCTTTCTTCTTGTCTTCTTGCCTTTGCATCCTCGTATCTTGTCACCCATCTTTTCATCACATCACTATTAAGCACGCAAAAGAGGTTGATACTATTATGCAACTCCGTGTCTATTACTTTGTTGTGTCCTTTTCCTTGAGGCACAATAGAGGTCATCCTTAGGTCTTCATCATCTCTCCATAGTCGTGGGAGAGAGCTATCCACATCAACAAGAAACTCAGAAATATATACAAGTGACTCTTGTACCAACCAACCCTCGGCCATGCTACCTTCGGGTCTTGCAGAAGGGAGCACAGAAGGGAGCATGGAAGGCAGTGAGGATTAGTCGTAGAAGTAGTGCTACTATTCTTTTTTGTACTTAAAGCCACCGGCTTGGCTTTGTGCCTCTTGTATATAGACTCCTCTTATTTTTTGTACTTGAAGCCACATGGTTTAGCTTCGTGCTATATGTATATACAAGCACTTTTTGAGCTTTCAATTTTATTGCGTTTTGGAGTTGTAATATTTTATTTGGAATTGTAATTAAAATGCGGTTGGCTGTATGAATTGAATTACAAAATGTGGATATGGGATTCTTGTAACTATATAGCATACACAACATACACAGTATTCTGTAAAATTTATTAAAAAAAAAGATGCGTCTATCAGTGCGTTTAAAAACGCGTTTATATTCGCGTCTGTCTGTTCGACTTGCTCTATACGCGCGTCTATAAAAGCGTTTATAAGCGCGTCTATTTATGCATCTTTGTGCGCATCTATACGAGCATAAGTCTGATATATAGACGCGCAATTAGACACGGGTCTCCAGACGCGCAAATAGACGTGCCCGTAAGTTTTTTATTTAGTTCATGAAACGCGTCTGTGCGTGCGTCTATGGGTGCTTTGTCTTGTTGTGTTAATGGACATGTAAAATAGGTGGATATCTCAAATATCTTACATATGCATGGACATGTGAAATAGGTGGATATCTCAAAAAGAGATCTCTATATCGAGCATCGAGAAGGCTAGGGTGGAATCCATTGAAGCCGTATGCTTGCTTGAGAAGCACTTTCCCTCAAGGATTATGACAACTCAAGTCCACTTGCTTGTGCACATAGTTGATGAGGTGGCTATAGCAGGTACCGTTCATAATCGATGGATGTTTTTTCTCGAGTAGTTTATGAAAACTTTAAAGGGGTTTGTAAGACAAAGAGCAAGACCGGAAGCAAGCATGGCAGAGGGATGGCTTGTGCAAGAGTCATTAGTATATATCACAGAGTTTCTTGCATCCACGGATCCTGATATGCCGCAAGCTTGGCACAACAAGGATGATGATCGCATCATTGGCGAGGTCCCCCAAGGAAAAGGGATTGAAAGAAAGATGAGCGAAGAGAAAATGGAGAAATTAAATAAGTTTTGTATCCTCAATAGCCCTGAGATGCAGAAGTGGATTGAGAGATATGAAGTGGCCAAAGCAGAAAGAATAAATGCAAGGACAAGATTCAGGCGATTACAACCATATCCACGAGATCTGGCCCTTCTCCCAACTCACACGTCACTTGATTGGCTACAACTATCTCTACGTAAAGCCGAACGTGATGGAGAGACAATAAAGGAGCGCGAGCAGGAGTTATCATCTGGATGTATGGTGCATGTAAGTTTCTTATCTCTTGACGTAATTAAGTAATTATTTGTGGCAATATATACTATAAAATAGGTGCATCTTCATTGTTTTAATGATGCTCTTTTACAGTACAAAAAGTACAGTGCATTATGGTCATATGGATGACATTTTTGCGTGAAACGCATCGATTCAAAGAGAGTCACATATGATTGTGGAGTCATGGCTAACTTCACACAAGATAGCCGAGCAAGTGCTTCGGATACCAATCTTCTCTCCTCACAGTTGGATTATTGTGGAACCATATGCGACATCTATGAAATTGATTTCAAACGATTTACTATTTTCATTCTTGATGTAAAATGGTTTAGAACTACTTACAACGGTCCCCATGCGATAGTGAGAAAAGATAGTAGCGGTCTCTTTGCAATAGACTCCACCAAACATTGGACTGATGAAAGTGATACTTTTGTTCTTCCCGAGCACTGTGAGCACGTGCATACTAATGATTTAATTAGTCGAAGCTTTCGTTTTTAAAGTCCATTGATATATATATAATTGACGACATTTGGCACCCATCTTCAATATAGGTGGTTTTTCATCCGGATCGTTCTGATCCAAGATGGTGGTACGTCATCGTAAGAAAATTTTTGAAGATCGAGATGTGGATATGGAGATGCCACTTCCAATGCCGGATCCAATTGATGAATCTAGCGAAGAAGATGTAGATCACCATATGAGGCAAGAGGAAGATGCGCATAATGACATCGCATGGGAGGAGGATGGAGATCACGATATTGATGAAGAAGACAACAATCATCAAGATCAATCACCACACTTAAGATTTATTGAAGAAGATGATCAAATACTTTTAGGTGAACGTACGATGCTAGAGTACGATGATGATATAGGAGATCAACTCGGTATAGAGTTGGAGATAGACTTGCTTGGCACCTTGGACTTGGCTCAAGATGAAACAGTTGATGTAAATGCTCTTATTTCATTTTTCTCATCTCAAACTTGGACATGAATATATGAGCTTCAAAGGCTTGATGTACATGCTCTCATTTTTTTATTCTCTATGAGCTCAAACATGTATGAAAATTTAAAAAAATTTGTCATTGGAAAAAACTAACTTTTAAGGCCTTTAAAAGAAAAAAAACCTCTGTAAAAACATCGCTATAATATTTTATCTTAGTGTCGCTATGTAGCGATGATTTACGAAACCCGATTTTCATACCGACGATTAACGCTAAGCGGGCGCTAAACATCGATACATAAACATCGCAATAGGATCCATGTGTAGTAGTGTTTCTTAATAGCCATAGAGGGTGGAAGATTGTAATTCACCAATACCACTGGCCATACACTGTAAGACGTGCTTTTGAGACCAAATGGGTTCACACCGTCCATACCCAATCCAAGTCTCAAGCTCCTAGATTCTTCCTTGAAGCTTGGCCATGTGTCTTCAATATGCTTCCATGCAGGAGAGTACACGGGAGTTCTCCACTTGCCATCGGTTGATCGATGGGAGGAATGCCATGACATGAGCTCTGCAATAGATTTGCACTTGAACATATGTTGGATGCGAGGGATTATGGGAAAATGTCGCAATACCTTACGAGGCACGTCCAAGGTTTTGAGATCTGCTCTATATCTTGCCTCTCCACAAGTAGGAGACTCTCTTGCATCCTTATGTAGTCCACGAAACAAAACACAATCGTTGACACATGCATGGATGCGCTTGTAATCTAATCCTCCAAGAGAGGTCACATGTTGCCTTGCCATATCTCTTGAGGTCGGTAGTTTATTCTCCCTTGGAAGCATTTTACACAATAGCCTACACGTGAAGACCATAAATGAGGAAAAGCATTCGAGTAATTGACCCACTAGCATAATTCACCATGTTTGCAAAATCGACTTTAAAGCTTACTTCAGTAATGCATTCAAACTTGCATTGCTCCATCCATAAATGGTTTGCAAGTTTAGTAACTCAAGGGAGGCACGTAGAATAGAGAATGTGCACCCCTCAAACAGTGGAGTCGATGCTGTAGTAAAAAGATCATCCTACTCCATGCTATTATCCCTTCCTTGATGGACATATAGATCCTGCACCATATCATCAAACACCTCCTCCTCCACGGCTTCATGAGGTAATGGCGGAGGGCTACTATCACCATCACTCCATGCATCCGTAACGGTCCCTCCTAAAGATCCCACCTCATATCGCCGATGCTTCGCCTCCTCACAGCGAGCATAGGGTAACATATGCGGGTGTGGCACTGCATCTTGTATCAAATTAAAACGGGATCATAACTCAAACATATGAATAGCCATAGGTATCTCAATCAACGTTAACTTACAAACCCTTACCCTGTTTACGGTCACATCCCATTCTCCATACTTTGAGATATGATTGAGTGTAATCCTGTGTGCACGATACATGTTTCCTCGACATCGTTCACATAGACATTTGATTTTTTGCTCCAATCACATTTTGCGATGGTGGATACGGAGGGATTCATCCTCACTGGAGCTATTTGTTGAAGATGAAGACATCCTACAAACAAACAACCCACCAAATTTGCTCTTCTTCAAATGTTTAATTTAAACTCTGTGGTGCGTCTAAAGGCGCGTCTAAAAGCGAGTCTAAAATCGCATTTAAAAGCGCGTCTAAAAGTGCGTCTACTCTACGTATTTAGATGTGCCTATAGATGCACTATTAGACATGCGATTATAGACGCAGCTTTTAAACTTGCTTTTTAGCACGCTCGCTTTGCTTTTCTTCACATTACTTATACTTCGCGTGGCTTGCTTCCTTCCTTATTAGCAGATCCATAGTTTCGATGCTTAAGAGGAAGGCTCCCATACTTACTTCCAAGCTTACACTTAAGAGGAAGGCACCCACACTTACTTCTAACCTTAAAGGAGAGGAGGACGAACAAGGAGGAGAAGCAACTTTGAAAAAGAAAGAAGAACCTTCCATACCTCTATCTAAGTAAGTCTTTTTGCAGTTGATATTGTTTGGAAGTTTGCTCTCTTTAGATTTGTACTTTCTCGTATCCAAGAAGCACATGATCTGGGTATCAATGTCACATTTGTGTGTCGGGCGCAATGTCCTTTTCTACTTTTTAGGAATACCATCTGTCAGAGCGCGTCTATAGGCGCGTCTCAAAGCGCGTCTAAAAGCGCGTCTACAGGCACGTCTAAACGTGCATCTAGCCTGTTTGCAGACACAGATAGACGCTCTATTAGACGCATCTATAGACGCGCAAATCAAATGCGTCTATAGATGCGCTCTAACAGTAAGCCTCTCTTCCCTTCCCCTTTCTTCTCAGCTCATCAGTAATAGATTTTTTTCCTTTTTTCCAGTTCAAAATGTGGCCAAAAAGTGCTTCCAACTCACCTGATCCCCGGGAATCTATTTGGAAGGACTTATATAAGCTTTTAGGGCACCCTCCTAGTCTTGCGGAGTTATACAGGTATATGACGGGTACTCTAAACACTCCCCAGGAGTCGGCACTATAGACTCCAAACCACCCCACACCGCCTGAGATCACCCCATCAGAGTCAGCACAGTCACCTTATGCCCCTTCTTATGCCCCTTCCCCCATACCGTCTTATGCCCCTTTCCCCATGCCATCTTATGTCCCTTCTGCCATCCCGTCTTATGCCTCTTCCCCCATGCCGTCAGGAGGTCCTTCTGTCTCTCAGAGCCATCGCCGTACTCCTATGCCATCGAGACTCGGTTCTCTAGCTACGAGTGGTCAGCGTAGTCCTATGCAGTCTCCAGCTATGAGTGGCCAGCGTACGAGCTCGACATAACATGGTAGCAGGTGTAGTAGCAGGGAGAGCGGTGGGGGATGCATGGCACAGTTCTTTGGGCCATGTGGGGTGGGGAGGATGATGATTCAGATGATTTAGACATGCCTCTGGGTGATGGTACGATTTATTATGACATCACTCAGACAAGAGGCATCTTGATGGATGCGCGGGGGAAGGACATCATGGCCTTCATGCGCTCTATAATTGCTAACAATTACAGAGATTGCTTTATCCACTACAAAGACCACCCAAAGAGGTTAGCTGATGAGATCCTCGCTACTATTCGCTCTAGGTATCCTAACCCCCCCAATCGCTAGTTCACAGATAAATGGACCAAGTCAAAGATTGTTACGATACTTAGCAATAAAAGATCTTCGCTTAAGAGGCAGGCACTAGCAGAGCTTGCCAGGCTTGAGGCAGGTCAATCACCAAGGGGCTTGCCCCACACCACTCACAAGCATGAGTGGAAGAAGGCAATGAAGTCAGCGAGGGAGGACCCCAGTCTGCAACACATGGAGGCACGGAGGATCCAGATGGAGGAATATGGAAGCGCACATTTTGGAGTAGGGGGTGTTGAATCATGAGAGGCCCAATTTGTAAGTATCGATCTCAAATTATATTTCTTATGTAGTTTATTAGGAGGTTGTTTCTTTGTACTAATCCCTCCGCAAAGTGTGTTGTCATGCAGCTTGAGATCGTGGGCAGATACCCTACTCCTGTGGAGACAGCCTACCACCGCCACCATCGCAGAGGAGATACATGGAGGCACTTCTATGATGACGGGTTGATTACTGAGGAGCAGTGTACTCGGGCTACTGGAGCGGCCCCCGAGGTATTTGAAAGTAATTAAATAATGCCAAAATTATAAGTAAAGATTTGATTTTTCATACATTGATATATGTTGTCCCTTGTTTACAGGCCCGTGCACAAGACGATGAGGAAGAGGAGGAAGGAGGCACAGAAGGGAGCGCAGAAGGGAGCATGGAAGGGAGCGAGGACCTGGAGAACATAGATTAGTCGTACAAGTAGTGCTAGCTACTCTTTCTTGTACTTAAAGCCACTGGCTTGGCTTTGTGCCTCTTGTATATACACTCCTCTTATTTTTTGTACTTGAAGCCACATGACATGGCTCAGCTTCGTGCTATATGTATATACAAGCACTTTTTGAGCTTTCAATTTTATTGCGTTTTGGAGTTGTAATGTTTTATTTGGAATTGTAATTAAAATGTGGTTGGCTATAAGAATTGAATTACACAATGTGGATATGGGATTCTTGTAACTATATGGCATACACAACATACAAAGCATTCTGTATTTATTAAAACAAAAAAAAAAAGCGCGTCTATCAGTGCGTTTAAAAATGTGTTTATATACGCGTCCATCTGTTCGACTTGCGTCTATATTTGCATCTATAAACGCATTTATAAGCGTGTCTATTTATGCATCTAACTGCGCGTCTATACGCATGTGTGTCTGATATATAGATGCGCAATTAGACGCGGGTCTCCAGACGTGAAAATAGACATGCAAATAGACGTGCCCGTAAGTTTTTTATTTAGTTTAGTAAACGCATCTGTGCACGCGTCTATGGGTGCTTTGTCTTGTTGTGTCTCCTAAGCATGCAAGCCCAATGATTGGTAGTTTATGGCACTAATAGTAATCATGCATGCAAGCTCAGTGTTTGGTAATTAACTGCGAGCCCGGTGGATCTTAACTGCTGAGTAATTGTGGGCCAAGGCTGGTAATTAACTGCCGACCCGGTGGATCTTAGCCGCCACCACAGATGGTTGGGAATCTTAGATGCCACCACCTCTAATCACTCATTACCATGCAAGTTAGTACTGATGTCTTGAATTAATCAAAATTTGGGCCAACCAACATGGTGGCTCTTGCCTTGACAATGTAGTCAGGCTATCGTTTAATTCCGTTTTCTTAACAGTTTCGTCTTCTATCCCTCTCGACCGTTTTGTTCACCCTTGCAATCAGACTGCAAACTCAAGCCTCCACTATTCCATTTCCTTCGTTGTGTCATCTTCTATCCCTCTTGACCATCTCATTCTCCCTTGCAATCTGACTGCAAGCTATTGTCTTTCTACTATCACTAAGTATAGGAGAAAGGAGGGAATCCAACATATACACATGGTTTTGTACGGCTCTACCAAATCGTGAGATAACTATACTACACCAACAAATAAATGAATATTAGCTTATTAGATTTAATCAAAATATTGAATTATCAAGTAGAGAAAAAGTTTGTATCAAACTTGAGAATGGCCATCATAGCGTTGTTATTGATCTCATTTGAAGCTCTAGAGAGAATTGAAATCTCCTCTCCCCCAAATTCAAGATACTAAGGTCTATGTTGAATCATAACCCTAACATTAAAAGAGCTTCCCAATTGTTCCAATGAAGCCATGTTTATAGAGTTGAGGTCTTCTATCCCCTTTGACTCTTTGTTCACACTCCTTTGAGCCATTATCTATTTGCCTTGTGGGAGGGTCCATAATGTTGCCCTTAATGATTACTCGACTGGTGCATGTTATAAATGCATAGAGATGCAAATCCTTATATGTTGACAGTGTGGTGTCATTTCGTATCTCAAAAATTTGACCAAGTACCAAAAAGAAATTGTAGCCCACCCTCCATCCACAATTATAGATGTGGCTATTCTCTTGATGTGATACCTGACATGTTTTATACTCTATTTGTTGTGCCAAGTCACATTGTCGCATTACTGTGTTGATAGCACCTACTAACTTTCAAACTGATCTGCACATCAAAACATATAACAACAGTGAATATGTGCATTGCATATCAATCTACATGTCAAGAAGTGACAACAAGTGTAGTCTATACTTACTCTAACATAGTGCCATGGACAGATGTCATTGAGTTGGCAAAGAAGCACTTCTTTACAAGGATGTCCACGACTACCAGACTCCAATGTGATTTGCATTATCAATAAAGAATAATTACTGTGTTTGACAATTCTAGCAATGCAATAGAAAAAAAAAGTAGGGTTTGATGGTTACTTCTCATTATATGCCGTAAAAATAACTCGTGCGTCATTCATAGGAACGTGCTTCAACCACTTGCAAACATCCTCTATAGTTTCTTCTTTGTTGCTAAGCACTTCCGAAATACGAGGATTGAGCATATATGAAACGCTTTGTATATTTTGTGGAAAATTTGCTATAACATTACTATATTTAAAAAAAAAGTATTAGCTTCTTGGGTTTAATCAAAATAAGCAAAGTATAAAGCCAAGGAAAAGGCTGCATCAAACCTAAGGATGGTTGTAATGACTTTGACATTAACCTCTTTCTTAGGATTCAAGAGGATTGAAATCTCTTCTTCACCAAATTTAAAAAAATGAGGTTGTTGTCGAATTAACAACATAGCGGTGAATGAACTTCCAATCTGCTCCAATAGATTCATATTTTCATGACTCATCTTATTGAGAGAGTAGTCTACATCGTATTATTCTTCACTTGCTATGTCTTCTACATCCTCCTTCTGCTATAAAAGTTATGCGATGTACACATCCCAAATAAAGGCTTAAACAAGCAGATAAGGTTTCATACATGCTTTCATTAGAGTGAGTCTCTCCTCCACTTGGAGCAAAAATTTAAAAAGTAAGGTTTCATACATGCTTTCATTAGAGTGAGTCTCTCCTCCTCTTGGAGGAAAAATTTTAAAAGTTATGAGATTTACACATCCCAAATAAAAATAAAGGTTTAAATAATCATAGAAGTATAAAGATAGCATGCTTTCATTAGACTCAGTCTCTTCTCCTCTTGGAGGAAAATATAAAAAAGTTATGAGATTTACACATCCCAATTAAAGGCTTGAACAAGCATACAAGTATAAAGATAAGGTTTTATACATGCTCCAATGTAGTCATATTTTTAGGTTGTTTCCCAATGGTAGGAATTAGACGCTGAATACTCTTAGCCCAAAATGCTAGCAGATCAGCTTCTGTATATGATTCCATTTTGACTGGTAACTCCAAATCAAAAATCTCTCTAAGAAACAACATGCAGTTGTAGGCAACTCTCCACCCATAGCTGTGCCCATCTTTTTGCTCCACTGGCAGACGTCTTTTGAATTCTACTTGATCTTGTTGCTCCATGGTTGTTCTGACAGCAGATACTAGCCGATATGCAGGACTGTCCATCATGACATATTAAATATATTAATATGTCATGATCGTAAGATACAAAATAAGAAAGTATCAAAAATATTAAGAGAATAATTACCTTGGGGAGTTGGCATGATAGCCTTCCATTAAATTCACATACCATAAACGGTTGAGTTCAAGGTCCCAGACGATCAGACTCCAATGTGAGCTACACGACCAGAATAAAAATGATTATTGTTTTACACAAACTTGCCAAAGAAATAGTAAAAATAAGGTTAGAGTTGATACTTATGCCTCATGATAAGGCATTAAGATGACTCACACCCCATCTAAATTCAAAGGGTTTAACTAGGTACAAACATCTTCTATAGTCTTTTGAGGAGAGCTAAGAATAGAAGAAAGGAGAGCATCGAGCATGTAGACATGATGCTATATTGCACTAGGAAGCTGAGAAATAACTACACTGCACCAAGAAATAAACAAACGTTAGCTCATAGAATTGATTTGCATTCTACACTAGGAAACTGATATATAACTACACTATGATTAAATAAACAAATGTTAGCTCATTGAAGTAGCAACAAATAAACAAATGTTGCCTAAGAATGGCCAAGATAACATTGTCATTAACCTCTTTTAAAGGATTGGAGAGGATTGAATCCTCCTCTCTACCAAAGCTCAAATACTGAGGTTCTTGTTTCAAAACAATCCTAACTTCAAATGAGCTCTCCATTTTATCCAAATGAGCTCTTCAATAGGACGAAATATGATAGAAGTGTAGTCGGCATATCTGTCCCTCACCACCTTAAGGCATCATACTTTCTTCTCGCTCTTGAGTTCCCCTAGGCACAACTGCACTCAAAGAAGTATAGAAGTTCATGAGTGTGTCGGCGCCTGCTTTTGTGACCTTTCACTTCAAATTAGCATTTGGAGAACCAAATGTTGTCCATATAACCCTTGCCTTCTGTAAGACCTCTGATGTTGAGGATATCTTACGCTTTCCACAGACATAATATTTAAGTCTTTCGGACTCAATCAAATACTTGATCTCATGCTTGAATATACAGATTGTTGCAAGATAATAATGGAATGAACTTATCTTTGCAAATTGTTTTGGAGTGAGTCTTTTGACCTCCTTTGCTTCCCTTGCGATCTGATTACAAGCATAAGCCCAATGTTGACCATCAATGGGCTGGAATCTGCAATGAAGGAGGAATTCCTTCTTTGCTTCCTTTAGCATATTCTCACCTTGTGCATCTTCGCCTTATTCATGTGGAATATGTTTTAGAGTGTCTTTAAAGAATCGACTGAAGGTTTCCTCGAAATGTGTAGGCTCTATAAATGTTATTTGATCCCAAAAACTATTTTTGATTGGACAAAACATTATTGGGCACAAGACCACATTGCTTGCCACAGGTTTCTTACCATCTCTCAAAGCCTCATATATTTGCATTGCATAGGATATATCAAGGCTTCAGCTATTAGTAAAGAGAGCTGCAGCTTCCACATCTTTGGCATTCACAAACCACATCCTTTGACCCCAGATATATCCCACATCATCATTTGTAACTACTTCATTAAGACACAGATTAAGATTTTTGATTGATGTGAGTTCATCCTGATCATCTTCAGCCTTGGGTTCTGAGTCTTCTTCATCTTTCTCTTCTTTTAACTGTTTTTCATCCACATTATCTCTCTCTACAGTGGGATGATGTCTTTTTTTACTGCTTGAAACCGTGGCTCTTGCAGTACTAGCCTTTTGCATTTCACGTCATGGTTTGCTAGCAAGAGATTTTAGCATAACTGCAGTGGATCGACCTTGATCTTCTTCAATTTTTTTAAATTCCCATGCACTCAAGGCTTGTGTTTCATCATCCTTAGTTACATCCACCATTTCTTGCTCTAGAAGATTGCACTCATGTTCTACACGTTTGTGATAGTGTGCCTGTTCTTCTTGTCCCTGCATCGAAGTCTGAGCTTTTTGATCTCCTTCATGTGAAGATCCTTGAATATGAGGAGCATATTGTGCATCCTAAAAGTACTCAAACATTATCTTTGCATGCATCCTTTTTGCCACCACACTAGGAAATTGCTCCCAAGTATATGAAAGAGTCTCCAATGCACTTTGCAACTCTGGAAACTTTGATGGTCGAGAAGGAGGCATCACAAAGGTCTTTGAGTCTCTCCCTGACACAACAATATGAATACCGCCAACTTCAGGATCTAAACTCTTTGTAAAAATATCCACAAAGGTCTCTTTTGGCTCTATCATTATGCCTACCACAAGGCTTGAAGTCATATCTTTTTTGAAGAAAGTAGCATCCCATGGGTCTTCAACACCATTGAACTCCCTTTTTGACATAAGTAGAAAGAGTCTCTTTTCCTTTTGATGAAGAAACCAAGCTCTTCTGCCCATGTGATATCGAGTCCACCTACAAAAGCCATTGGGGCTATATTCCTTTCCTTTGAAATTCAAAGTGACATCAGAAACCCATTCTCTGATCTCAGAGTCATTTAGGATAGCCACCACATTAGTTGATTGCTCCATAATCCTACAAGAAAAGATAATAAAGAATTTAGATACATACAAGTAAAGTACAATATACAACCCTTGATACAATAAAGGTGGGAAATAGCCCAAAAGGCTTTACAAGGCTTCATATGGCAATAAATGTGGAAAATAGCCTAGAAGGCTTTACAAGGCTTAAATATTTGTACAAATGTAAAAAAATTAGCCAATAAAGCTTTACAATAATATAAAATG